>NC_080576.1:81581340-81886524 GCF_029962835.1 Magnolia sinica | reverse complement strand
CCGCATTAATGGGCCTTATATACATAACAGGAGGGCCCTGTTCATGAACCTTAAATACATAACATGTGGGCCCTACACATGGGTCTCATTAAATGGGCTACAAAAACATCACAATGGCCACGTCATATGGTCCGAAAATACATCTCAATGGCCACGACCCATGGGCCTCAGCACATGGGCTTCATATACAACATGATGGACCACTCAATGGGCCGCACCAATGAGCCTCATATAAACCAAGTTGGCCTCTCAAGTTAAAGAGGCCCACGACCCAAGAATAAATGAACAGTATGTATAATACATCATGTTGGAATCATACATCACAATTGGGCCTCACTCAGGGGCCTCATATATATCAAATGGGTCATGTACAGCTAGCAGGTGAGCCTGACACAACAGGTGGGCCCTGTGTACACGACAGGTGGGCCTTATGAATCATAGAATGGGCCCCACCAGCTGGATATACTATGCATACATTACGGTGGTCTCATGGATGGACTATGTATATAACGCATACATCACTATGGTCCCCATCGTCTAGATGGATGGCAGAAATAAAATACATAAATCACAGTAGGTTTCCACCATTCAGATAGTTAGATAGTGCAGATATAAGACATATACATCACGTTGAGGTCCACCTATACCACAGGTACATCGAGGTGGGTCCCATTAATCTGAACAAATGGATGGCTTGGAGAAATATATGCAATCACGGGGACCCTCGAGCGAACGACATGGAATGAAGCACATGCATCAAGGTGGGTTCCACATCCCCTTACTAGAATGACAGAGTGGATATAAAACACTTACATCAAGGTGGGTCCCACCAAACTTGCTGATGTCAGCACACCAGCTGGAGGGTTGGTGTGGGACCCGCAGAACTTGCCGTCGACAATACAACAACTATATAGCTGTGAAGGTGCACTGGCCAATCCATCCACAGAGGTGGGTCCCACGTGGGGGCACACCATAATGTTTATTTTCCATCCAATATGATCATAAGGTCACAAAGACCTGAATTAATAGGAAAAATAAATTTCATATAGATCCAAAACTTCTGGGACCCAAAAAGGGTTCAATGGTACATGTTCAACTTCCGACTGTTTTTTTTGTGGTGTGGACCACCTGAGTTCTAGGAATGGCTGATTTTTGGGGTATCCCATTTCCCAAAGGGGACCCATCGAATGCATAGTGCTGATGTTCGACATCTGTCATGGTGGGGCCTATGGCTGGGACCCACGGTCCTTGCCTTGTTAAGAAGCAACAGGACGCCGCTTGCTCCAGCGTCCTCTAGACACTGACAGCAATAGCGTCAACTGCATGTTTTTTTTTCTTAGGTATTTCATAGGTGGGGCCCACATCAGAGCAATCCATTCCGTTGGTTGGGTTCTACGGCTGGAGTTAAAAAGCACCATATTGGATATGTTTAGACGAACAAAAACATCACAGCGAGCCCTATCAAATTATATCACTATTTTCTACAATATGGCCCGCCAGAGATTCGATTTGGCTTCATTTTTCGGCTTAACGCCTGAAATGAGCTGGGAAATGGGATGGACGGCGTGGATATAATATATCAAGGTGGGGTCTACGTGAGTGTGACCTACCACACCAGCTTTTAAATTAAAGCTGGTATTTATGTCTTACCTACATCCAGACGGTCAACCGTCTAGACCTGCTGCTGCTGCCATGGTGCAGCCCATCAAACGTTGGATCTGCACTGTTGCAGATGGACGGTGTGGAGTCATTACATTCATTAGGGTGGGGTTCACGTGAGTGGGCCGCCCCACTTCCAAGCCAAGTGGATATTTGTATTTTACTTCCTTCAGGCCTGTCTAAATGGACAGTTAGCGAGGTGGGGCCCAACACGTGGATGGTCTAGATCAGGCGGGCCACATTCCTTCATCAAAAGGAAGAGAGAGAGAGAGAGAGAGAGAGAGATCGGATGGTGGAGGGGCCCTGCCACTATGGGCCCCTCAATACAAGGCATACATCAAGATGGGTCCCACCATATGTGGGCCCTCAAATGACAAAATCAATGGTAAAAAAATATAAAATCACCCACCGATCGTCTTCTTGGTCTTCTTCCACCGATGCATCCTAGAGCTCCATGGAATGCATTTCAACTGTTGAGATGAAGCTTAGATGGTGGAGATGGGAGGTAGGAAGGCGGGCCACACTAGCTTCTCCATGGAAGCTTAAGAAGCTTGGACATTGGGGCTTGGATTGCTTGGGAGAATGAGAGAGATAATGGGAGAGAGAGAGAGAGAGGTGATGGGAGAGAAGTGATGGGAGAGAGGGATGGTGAGTGATAGAAGGGTGTACTTTATTGTAAGAGACATTTGACTTTTGGGGAGGGTGGTTGTCACGCCCCAAACTCGAAAACCGGACTTACAAAATTCCCGATCGCCGAATCTGGCACCGACAGCCTCCGTAGAACCCCATTCTTGGCTCCTAGCGTGTGCAGGTGACGTTGGATCGTAGCAGCGCTGAGGCTTGAGCACGTGGCAGATTATTTTGGAGTTTTGTTCATCATCATTGTATTTCCCTTTATGCTCATTGTACTTGTAATTTTTTTTTATCATAGTGGAAATGTGATGGAGTTTTTGGTTATTGTTTGTGGGTTGTGCCTTTGGTTATGCTTATTATGAATCAAATTGATGTTGAAAATCCGCCTCGTAGCATCCCAGGATCGGAACCTGGCGAATGGGCGCTGGGAGCCGAGAATGGGGTTCTACGGAGGCTTTCGGTGCCAGATTCAGCGATCGGGAATTTTGTGAGCCCAGTTTCCAAGTTTGGGGCATAACAGTGGTTGTACTTGGGGATGGGTGTGAGTGATGGGAGTGATGTGCAGTTGATTGATGTGACTGATGTGATGTGTCATATATATTCCCTCAATATTTGCAATGTGTGGCGTTTTCCTTGAACTGAACGCGGGCCCACATCTCCTAGCATACGTATCGTCTCGGCGCATGAGACGCGGTGTTGGAAGCGCAGCGAAAGCGCAGTCATAAGGTTACAAGTCTTGGGTTGAGCCGACTTTAGAATATGGGACATGACTTAAGATCACGCGCAAACGTTGATAACAGATCGCGGGTCGCCGAAATTCGACCTGGAGGACCGCAAAGCCATATGGTACGGTGCGGGCTAGGATACGGGTCTCACAACTCTCCACTCCTAATAAAAAATTTCATCCTCGAAATTTACAGAACAGATGAGGGAAGATGAAACAACATCAAGTATATAAGTCAAGGCACAATCAATCTATCAAAGGATGAATATAGTGCTCTCTAATCTCAATCTCGTCGTCTCAAGACGCATCATCAATACTATGGTGACCCCAATGATCCTCTGATCCTAGTAAAAAATGATCGAGATTAGAACGCTAAACAACCTTATAATCTTAATGGTAGGGAGCTATATCAGAAAGTTTCTAAGTTATTCGAACTCGACGATCTAACCATTCTAAGTTCTCAATAATCATAAAGTGTAGGGTAGCTATCAGCAGATATGTAATGTTATCTTCAGGCATTCCCAAGTTATGCTCTGATACCAACTTTTGTCACTCCCTAAACCCGAAAATCGGATTCATAGGAATCTCGATCACCGAATCCGGTCCTGATAGCCTCCGTTGTACCCCATTCTCAGTTCCTAGCATCCATATGATAGGTTCCGATCCTGGGATCCTACAAGGAGGATTTTTCAATATACATTTATCTCATAAGAAGCATAACCACAAGTTTACCCAAATCACAAAAGTAACATCATCATCATATATCCACTAATATAAACTTTGAATACAATGCTGAAAGAGAAATACATATGTCAAAATAAAATCAAAGCTCCAAAAGATAGCTGCACGCTCCAAGCTTAACACTGCTGCGACCAATATCACCTGCATGCATCTATTGTGCATAAGCTTATAGAAAGCTTAGAGGGTGGTGAAAGTGTGTGCGCAAGATAAATGTCAAGCACACAAATACAACGTCATAATCATACAATGTCAGAAATACTGGTAAGATCATGAATCATACAATACCAGAGTACGCAATATAGATCAATTATGCAAATGAGGAGTCATAAAGAGCTAAATATCAGATGCCAAGGATGCAAGTAATATACAGTTCTTGATGAGTTCACGAATACCGTCAGCCGTATCTAGACCATATAAATGCAGGAATACAGTAACTCAAAATGCCATATGCCCAGATGTAATGCAATATGCGGTGTGAATGGAATGACCATATTGGAGTGTGAAGTCGGGATGATAGTATGTAGTATCGCAGGCTATGGGGTTCATCACAAGGGACTTCTATCCAAACCCGTCTCATACCTAATTTAGATAGTCAGACTCAATGTGGTAAACTCTTGATCTCAGGTTAGTCGTGCGCCCCAAACAAAATCCTAGACATTATAAAGGTACACGTAACAAATAATTGGGCACCACCAGACCGAGTGGATAGTGAATGAATGAATGAATGAGTATGCACTCCTGCTCAATAAGTCCACATATCATTACAGTTCATCTTTGGGATCATCACCGGGGTCAAGTACACTCTACATGTAAATTTCCACCCACTGACGTGCGACTATGTAAGTGGAAGAGACCTCACTATCCGTCTGACTAATAGTTAGCCAATATCTACCTGTCACGTTGATAGCGGACCCATTCACGAGCTGGTCAAACTCAGCCTAGCTATGCCCCCTACGCTCAGGAGGGTAAGGCCACACTCCCTCCCAACCAACCACGACACAGTGGGATACATGACCTCCTGGTATTCGGCACTCTGACGCTCATATATCTACTCGGTCTCGATATTGGGCTGTCTCCTGACCTCAGAGGTTTAAGGATTTTCACCAAGGTCTTCTACGGTAGCCTGATGTTAATAACAGATTTTTTATGTCCGATCTAGCCATCCACGATAAGTTTGTGGAGGTTACAGTCCTTATGTTGCTAGGGCGTACAGTAATCACAACACAATGCAAGATGCATGAGTCATACAATCCAGTCATACATCAATCCTTTGCAAAACATGCGCTCATGTGAGATAACCTCCACCTATCAGGGACTCTCATAACAACCTGCCCAAATGACATATGTAATGGTCAATCACATCTCATAACAAACATAAAGATGATGCGTATGGGCATGTGTCATGATGCTATGTTGTCACATACTCATAATTGGTATCAATAAACGGCATCGACAATCGACCTCGACAATGTGGACATTTAACCAACATGCCCCTAAGGAATGGCTCATATAGAGCTTAACATATAGTGGACCCATGACCTCACACAAGGGCCAAATATACAACACCATAGGCCTCACTCAAGAGCTTAATACACATCACTCGGGCCTAATATACATCACAATAGGATCCATCGCCTGGCCCTCAAATGCATCACAATAGGTCTCATCACATAGGCCTTATATACATCACATTCGGCCTTAAACACGGGCTGATTACACATCACAATGGGCCTCAAATAGGGCCGCATATACATTACATTAGGCCTCAAACATGGGCCAAATGCACATTGCAATAAGCCTCAAATATGGACCGCATATACATCACATTGGGCCTCAAATACGGGTCATATGTACATCACATTGGGCATCGACAATTGGCCTCGATATCCGGCCTCGACAATCTGCCTATATAATCAACCTCAACAATCAGAATTGGCCTCGACAATCGGAATCGAAATCGGCCTCAATAATCGGAATCGAAATCAGCTTCGATAATCAGAATCGACCTCAACAATCGCCCTTGACAATCGGAATCAGCCTCAATAATCGGAATTAAAATCAGCCACATCAATCGGCCTCGACAATCGGATCGATAACGACAATCGGAATTGGCCTCTATAATCGGAATCAAGCTCGATAATCATAATCGGAATTGGCCTCACCAACCAGCCTCGACAATCGAAATTGGCATCTATAATCAAAATCGGTCTCGATAATTGAAATAGAAATCGGCCTTAATAATCGGCCTCGATAATCGGAATCGGTCTCAATAATCAGAATCGAAATCGGCCTCAACAATCAGAATCGGAATCGGCTTCATCAATCAGCCTCGACAATCAGAATCGGAATCGGCCTCAACAATCGGCCTCGACAATCAGAATCAGAATCGGCCTCATCAATCGGCCTCGACAATCAGAATCGGAATTGGCCTCAACAATCGGTAATTGATCACGACGCAAGGTGGGGTCCATAGATGGACAGCCGATAATGGAACAAACGATATCAATGGGGCCTAATAATTTGGGTTAACCCATTAAAGAATGATAAGAATAGGCCTAACCAGGCTTAACGGAAGGTCACAATGTGGACCTTTAACCTTCATTGCCCATCAATGTAAACATTTAACCAACATTGCCCTCAAGGAATGACTCACATAAGGCCGAACATATAGTGGGCCCATGGCCTCACACAAAGGCCTCATACACAATACAATAAGATGCATACAATCTTAATGCACCACGACCCATGGGCCTCAGATACATCAAGTGGGCTGCATTACATGGGCCTCATGTATAATACATCGGACCTCATAGATGGGCTACAAATATACCAAGGTGGTCCTCATATACATCATGTGGGTAGCATCGATAACCACACTCATGAGCCTCTTATACAATGAGTGGCCTACATTAATGGGCCTTATATACACAATAGGTGGGCCCTTCTCATGAACCTCAAATACATAACATGTGGGCCCTACACATGGGCTTAATTAAATGGGCTACAAAAACATCACAATGGCTAAGCCATATGGTCTAAAAATACATCTCAATGGGCCATGACCCATGGGCCTCAGTACATGGGCTTCATATACAACACGATGGGCCGCTCAATGGGCCGCACCAATGAGCCTTATATACACCAAGTCGGCCTCTCAAGTTAATGAGGCCCATGGCCTAAGAATAAATGAACAGTATGTGTAATACATATACATCATGTTGGAATCATACATCACAATTGGGCCTCACTCAGGGGCCTCATATATATCAAATGGGCCACGTACAATTAGCAGGTGGGCCCGACACAACAGGTGGGCCCTGTGTATACGACAGGTGGGCCTTATGAATCATAGAATGGGCCCCACCAGCTGGATATACTATGCATACATTACGATGGTCTCATGGATGGACTATGTATATAACACATACATCACTATGGTCCCCATCGTCCAGATGGACGGCGGAAATAAAATACATAAATCACGGTAGGTTTCCACCGTCTAAATAGTTGAACGGTGCAGATATAAGACATACATCACGTCGGGGTCCACCTATACAACAAGTACATCAAGGTGGGTCCCATTGATCTGAACAGATGGACGGTTTGGAGAAATATATGCAATCACGGGGACCCTCGAGCGAATGACATGGAATGAAGCACATACATGAAGGTGGGGTCCACATCCCCTTACTAGACTGACAGAGTGGATATAAAACACTTACATTAAGGTGGGTCCCACCAAACTTGCTGACGTCAACACACCAGCTAGAAGGCTGGTGTGGGACCCGCAGAACTTGCTGTTGACAATACAGCAGCTATATAGTTGTGAGGGCGCACTGGCCAATCCGTCCACAGAGGTGGGTCTCACGTGGGAGCCCACCCTAATGTTTATTTTCCATCCAATATGATCATAAGGTCATAAAGACCTGAATTAATAGGAAAAACAAATTTCATATAGATCCCAAACTTCTGGGACCTAAAAAGGGTTCAATGGTAGACGTTCAACTTTCAACTGTTTTTTGGTGGTGTGAACCACCTGAGTTCCATGAACGACTGATTTTTGGGGTATCCCATTTCCCAAAGGGGACCCATCAAATGCACGATGCTGATGTTCAACATCCATCATGGTGGGGCCTATGGCTGGGACCCACGGTCCCTGCCCTGTAACAAAGCAACAGGAAGCTACTTGCTGCAGCGTCCTCTAGACGCTAACAACAATAATGTCAATTGCATGTTATTTTATTTTTTTATTTTTCTTAGGTATTTCATAGGTGGGTCCCACATCAGAGCTATCCACTCCGTTAGTTGGGTTCTACGACTCGAGACTAGTCTAAAAGCGCCATATTGGATATGTTTAGACGAACAAAAACATCACAGCAGGCCGTATCATTTTATATCACTACTATCACTATTTTTTACAATACGGCCTGCCAGAGATTTGGTTTGGCTTCATTTTTCGGCTCGACACCTGAAATGAGCTAGGAAATGGGATGGACGGTGTGGATGTAATATATCAAGGTGGGGTCTACGTGAGTGTGACCTACCACACTAGCTTTTGAATTAAAGCTAGTATTTGTGTCTTACCTACTCTAGACAGTCAGCCGTCTAGACTTGCTACTGCTGCCATGGTGCAGCCCACCAAAGGTTAGATCAGCACCATTGCAGATGGACGGTGTGGAGTCATTACATTCATCAGGGTGGGGTCCATGTGAGTGGGCCGCCCCACTTCCAAACTAAGTGGATATTTGTATTTTACTTCCTTCAGGCCCGTCTAAATGGACACTCAGTGAGGTGGGGCCCAACACGTGGATGGTCTAGATCAAGTGGGCCACATTCCTTCATCAAAAGGAAGAGAGAGAGAGAGAGAGAGAGAGAGAGAGAGATCAGATGGTGGAGGGACCCTGCCATTATGGACCCCTCAATATAAGGCATACATCAAGATGGGTCCCACCATATGTGGGCCCTCAAATGACAAAATCAACGGTAGAAAAACATAAAATCACCCACTGATCGCCTTCTTGGACTTCTTCTTCCACCGATGCATCCTAGAGCTCCAAGGAATGCATTTCAACAGTCAAGATAAAGCTTGGATGGTGGAGATGGGAGGTAGGAAGGTGGGCCACACTAGCTTCTCCATGGAAGCTTGGATGTTGGGGCTTGGATTGCTTGAGAGAATGAGAGAGAGAGAGAGGTGATGGGAGAGAAGTGATGGGAGAGAGGGATGATGAGTGATGGAAGGGTGTGCTTTGTTATAAGAGAAGTTGACTTTTGGGGAGAGTGGTTGTACTTAGGGATGGGTGTGAGTGATGGGAATGATGTGTACTTAATTGATGTGACTGATGTGATGTGTCGTAGAGATTCCCTCGATATTTACAATGCACAATGTTTTTCTTGAACTGAACGCGGGCCCACATCTCCTGGCCTGGGTATCACCTCGGCGTGCGAGACACAGTGTTGGAACCACAACGACCGCTCAATCGCAAGGGTACAAGTCTCGGGTCGAGCCGACTCTAGAATACAGGACATGACTTAGGATCACGTGCAAGCGCCGATAACAGATCGCGGGTCACCGAAATTCGACCGGGAGGACCGCGGAGGCATATGGAACAGTACGGGCTAGGATACGGGTCTCACAAACATGTTCCTAAGCAAACCAGTGGATACCTTGCTGGTTCGTGGAAGAATCAGCGTCTCTTGATAGAAGCACCCAAATACTTTTACTTTTTTGGTCCATGCATGGACCTCGTAAGAAGAGCCACATCTAACCAGTCAAGATCATAACCCTTACACATTCTTAGGCCTAAAGATCAAACCATTTTTCATGCATCATCAAGTCATAATCTCATGATTACACTCCAAGCTAATAGGTCCCTAGACTATTGACTTGATCTTGATCCACCAATGTGAGTGAGAAAATATCTGAACCAAGATCCTTTATTCATGGCACATTCTTATGTAGGGTAAGTGGAAGTCATAAACAAATACAAAGTTGGTGACTGATGGTGGAAACTATCCATCCTTACTCAAGTCAATCCCCTCATACAAGATAATCATACAACTCATGAACTCATGTTGATAGGTGTGTTCCACACACATATGATGGTTATTATCTAATAGGGTACTGAGATCCATGGACCATAACTCTTCCATGTCAATGACCCTCATGTCCAATCTCAAGTACCCAAGCACTACCATAGGAGTCACTCGTTAACAAACCTAATGATCATAAGATGAGAATACCACTAAATCTATTTAAGGTATATCACATGTCCAATTTAGGACAGATGGTTACCATGATCAATAGTTAAAATCTGCCCAATCACCTCTACGTGGCTAGTGTATTAGGGCTTAGATGGTTTTTAGGGCATTTACTACAATAGCATAAATTGTAACATAGTCTTTAAGCTAAATAGAAGGTTTTATAGCTTTCTTCAGTCAACCTTGATCATTTTAAGTTTCATAACCCAATATATCTTTTATGTGCTCTTCATTAACTTCATCTTTAACAATATCTTCAACTTGATAATAGTTTGAATCAATCTGTTGATTTTAAACATTGTATAAAGATTCTAATTTAATTACTTCTTAGTATTCTAAGCTTGACAGTTCTTGATCTCTTTGCATCAAATCTTCGTTAAAATAATATCTTGGATAATCATAAACTTGTGTGTAATGGGTTCCCACAATATGTCCCATTTGTTTCACCTACATAAAATACACTTTTTGGACTTTGCATCTAGCTTAGTCATTTGCTCTTTGAGAATTTACACATAAGCTTCCAAGCCAAAAGTACGAAGGAACAAGGATTTTTATAACATACCTCTTTTAGGATTTTTTTTAAAATATAATGTAGTCCTAAGAGAATGATTTACCAAATTACAAGCTGTGTGAATGGCTTCCGCCAAAAAAATTACTCAAGTCGAGCCAAGCTCAACATACTCATAAAATGAACCATAAGCATACAGTTCATACGCTTAGTGACTCCATTCTACAATGGAGTATAAAGGATAATTTAATGTCCCATAATGCCATGCACACTATAAAAATTCTTGAATTCTTTAGAAGTTTACTCTCATCCATTACAAGTTCTTAATAACCTATTTTTTCCCTTTTAATTTTTAACAAATGCTTTAAAATTGATAAATGGAAGTATTAGTCTCCCTCTTGAGCAAGTAAACCCATACTTTTGTGGAGAAATCATCAATAAAAGAACAAAATACTTTCGACTTTTCAAGGTTTTGATATGAACCTCCTAACTATCAAAATGAATTAGATTTAAGACATCCTTTAATTTTAGTAGTGGAAGAGAAAAAATGAGTTTTATAAAGGTTTTCAAATAAATAATCATTAAAAATAAATAAATAAAATAAATCAAAATTAATATATTTTAAACTAAGAAGTAATTTTTTATTTTTTATATATATATATATATATATATGGGAAAAGGTACTATGCGCTCAACCTCACGAGTCCGTCCCATGAGGTTGAGCTGTGTGGGCCCCACCGTGATGTGTTTCGAACATCTACCCCATCAGTCAGATTCACCATTCCATCGTGGGCCTAAGTCTTAAAAATCAAGTCAATCCGTGACTTGCGTGGGCCACACCACATACAGAAGTGGGGAGGGGCCCTGCACCATTAAAACATTCATAATCATTTTTTGGGCCCACCGAGATGTGGTTTGCAAATCCAGCCCATCCATTATGTGTGTCCCACTTGTATGAGGGTTCAGACCAAGTTTCATTAGCATTCAAAACTCAGGTGGGCCCCACCAAGTGCTTTTATATGTTTTAACGGTGTATTCACATGATTTTAGATGGTATGGCCCACCTGAGTTTCGTATACGGCTGATTTTTGGGATATCCCATAATTTAGAGGGGACCCATCAAATGCACGGTGTTGATGTTCGAAACGCATCACAGTGAGGCCCACACAGCTCGACCTCACGGGAGCTTATCGTGAGGTTGAGCACATAGTACCTTTTCCCTACATATATATATATATATATATATATATATATATATATATATATATATATATATATATATATATTACTTTCTTAAGTTTCTAATTTTTACACAAGTGGCCATTAAAAAAAAAAACATAATTCAAACTGTTTCTTATTTTATGCCCTTTTGAATTGGATCTTGTCTTATTTCTCCTACCGATATCTTTCTTAATAAATCTTACACTAACTATTATGTCATTATTAGAAGATTCCTCATATGTTTTTTCTGTAAGACCCTTCAATAAGCAATATGAACATTGGTTACTCTATAATGATATCTAAACTAGAGCTGTACACGAACCGAGTTAGCTTGGTTAGCTCATTTGAATCGACTCAAAAAAGCTTGATTTGACTTGGTTCAAAATTGAGTTCGACCTAAGTACTAGCTTGCCCGAGCTCGAATCGACTCGGATCGAACCCCAACTCGAATCGAACTCAGATCGAACCAGTTCGGTGACTCGATTATTTTGATATTGATGTTGCTCAGCAAGTTTTTGATCAAATGAATCAATGAAGTGTAGGCTAGTGGCGAGGAATGTATGTATATGAAACAAATACCCTTGTATCTTGATTTTTTATGTTTCCTACTGAGTGTTAGATGAAATACTTGTAAACCAATGCTACTGCTTTACATTTCATGAGAAATTGAAGGTGCACTCCATGTGTTTGAGAAAACGCTGCAAAGGCTCAATCTTGGCTCAAACTCGGCTTGAACTGGCCCGAGCTCCTAACAGAACTGAGTTGAGCTGGTCAGTCAGGCTCGAAGATCGAGGCAAGCTAAGTTCGACTTGTGGTCAGCTAGTGGCCGAGCTGAGTCAAGCTATGCCAAGCTCCACTCGGATTGACTCGTGTACACCTGATCTAATTTAAACGGTTGTTGAGATTCATAATGAAACCATCCTATGAATCTAGCATCCTAGATAGTAAAAGCTTATCATTTTCTTCATTGTCAATTTTCATTTGGATTGAAATTAATATAATAATTAAGGTAATAAAACCATTATAGTGTTCTTGTAAAGAAGATCCTTCATCTTTAAGTTATACAATAATCATGAAAGAAATTTTTTATTTAACTTCAATTTTCCTTCATACAAATCCTTAAATATGTCCCATAATCTTTTTGTGGTCGTTTAATTAGATACGTTAAATAAAATTGAATTATCTAGGGCAAGAAGAAGATCAACTGTAGTTAATTGATTTTTCTCCTCAAATACTTCTTCTTTCATCTCCATTGGCTTATTTTATTTTCTTTGAATTGTAATTATACAACTTGCATATGCCAACACCGTGCTTATCTTTAGTTTGCACAACACATAAATAGATCTGCCAAACTTTGATGCCTCAAAACTAGCATAACTCAATCCAACCATTTAAAAAATAATTGCAATACAAATGTTAACACCGATCTTATGTTAAAAAGGGTTTATCAACCTTTGAATCAATACTAATTGTTGTGAAAAGTAACCACACATGATCAATGCTAGCAAAGCAAAGCAACAAAACAAAAGGAGTTAAACTAAACTAAAAGCCAAAGGAAAAGCAAAAGATAAGAGAATAGGAATTTATTGGGTTCAGTGATATACCTATCTTCCAGATGCAACAATATAAAGATTTCTTATTCACTAAAATAATTTAAAAATATAAATATAAGGCTTACATCTCTTCTATCATAATATGTTCTTCCATATATAAAATAAGCCGAGTAAAAAGACCATAAACAGATAAGAAAAGTAGGCATGATAAGGGTGTGCATATACACGAGAGAGAATGAGATGACCACTGCTTCAGTTCCACTGCATCAGTACAGTAAAGCGCCTCATCAACACCAGTGAGACTGCACCGGTCACACGACGTGATGATGCACTTTGTTCACCTAAAAGGTCCGATCGTTATCTGTACCTAATATCCATAAAATTCCACCATTAGATTCCATCACTATCCATTCCAATGTGTATTAGAATATGCCAATGTTGGTTAGGATCTGCTTTCCTAGACCGTTCTAATTATATATGCATGGACGCTCAGATATCAACAAGTTCCTGGATACGGCGTATCTTGCAGACAACTTCCAATGAAGGGGGCGAGCGTCCTTTTTTGGTCCACAAAAGTCCAAAAGTGCTTGACTTGGAAGATTTCAAGGTCTTCTGCATCAAATTTCCCTGTAAAGATAAGGTATCATGGCCTTTGTGGTGGGTAGTGCGTGAGCACCCGTGATGACCGGGCACAGTTTGAGTGGATCCCCGGATCCACCGAGGTTGGTGGATCCCCAACTGTGGGGCCCACTGTGATGTATGTTCCTTGTATCCACACCGTCCATCCATTTTTACATTCCACTTTAGGGTATTATCCAAAAAGCGAAGTGGATCCAAATCTTAGGTGGACTATACCACAGAAACAGTTGTGGTTGAATCCCTACTATTAAAAACTTCATGGGGTCCACTAGAATGCTTATTTACCATCCAACCTGTTGATAAAGTCACAAAGATCTAGATGAAAATACCATGAAAATATCAGCTTGATCCAAAAAAATTTTGGCCCACCATAAGTTTTTAATAGTCAATTACAATTACTTCTTGTAATATGACCCAATTGAGATTTGGATCTGCTTCATTTTTCGCATCACGCGTTAAAATGAGTTTTCAATACGAATGGACAGAGTGGATATAAGGGACGTACATCTAGATGGGCCCCACGGTCAAGACTCCCACCCACTTAGGTGGATCCGGGGATCCACCGAAGCCGCGCCCGTGGTGACGCCGGTCTAGATGTGTACCTTGAAAATGAGAAAGGATCATATGGAGCCGTCGCAACATAAGATACATGTAACATACAGTACATCCTTCTTCCGGGCAACGTGTCATGCTTCTTAAACATCCTATCCGCACAAAAGGTGGGTCATACCTATGACCATCTGATATAAAATCAGATGGAGCCTTTGTACCATCAGATATTATACGCCCATCTTCTGGTCAACGTGTCATGCGTGTTGGACATCATATCCGTACCAAAGGTGGTCCTCACCATGATGATCATTTACAACAAAAATTAGATGGGAAGCGTATTACCACACACCACCTATATAGCTGGTGTGAGAACGTGTCGTGCGAAGACGAGCGCTGACGCTCCTCGAGCTCCGAGTTGTAGGAACGGTTCAAAGGAGATCAATGTCTCATGGCCCATGATGATGTATTTATTATATCCACACCATTCAACCATTTTTAGAGATCATTTTAGAATATCATCCAAAAAAATGAATCATATCCAAAGATCGAATGGATCACACCACAAATACCAACGGGGATAATGATTTTCACCGTTAATATATTTGTAGGGCCAACATACCAATCTGTTCATAAGGTCAAAATTACGTCGATGAAGACGGAAATAAATCTCACATTGATCCAAAACAAAAGGGTTTCAATGGTAGACGTTCAATCTCCCACTGCATTTTAGAGTGTGGTCTACTTGATCGTTAGATCTGTTTTATTTTTCATCTTAGGCCTTAAGACGAGCTCCCCAAATGGGTTGACGGTTTGGATATAACAAATACCTCATGGTGGGACCCACAGAACTTGATGACGTCAATACAGCTGGTGTGCGGTACACCAGCCAATCTGCTTCCAATTAGATGGAGCCATTGTACCATAAGATATCATACATCCTTCTTCTCGCCAATGTATCATGAATGTTGAACATCCTATCCGTACAAAAAGGTGGGCGACACCATAATGATAATCTGGAATAAAAATCAGTGCGATCCACACATTTAGATGGACACAACATCAATATCAATGTACAACCAAGTGTGGGCCCCACAGTAAGTAGATCGACATAATTTTCATACCAGGTAACCAACATGTGGTGTCCCACCTTTACGATGAATAGGATTTCCTACATACGCGAACGTTGGCAGAAAAAATGCCTTCATTATGATTACTTATAATTTCTTTTGGAAAATTTCTCATGAGATTATCTAAATACATAAATCATTGAGCCAAAAACAGTAACACACATGTGATGAAGTGGAACACGTGTGAAGGATCGAAGAATCATTATCCAACATGTACTAAAGCAAGAATCAGATAGTAACCTCATCAGGTAAACCAAGGGTGTAGATTGAACATTAACCTTTTGGTTCGAATGGATCAAAAAGAATTGTTGTAAAGAACATCATTGATGGGGCCGCTCAGGGACGGTATTATTTTTAGCATATGCTCATGCACGGCTGTAAAAAGCATTTGGGAATGCAAAGAGCAAGTCATTTTTCGTGACGCGCTCAGTAAGGCTGAAACAGCTGCATGGTCTAGTGAGCTGGGCCGTGGATGATTCTACTTCCAAATAGTGGGGGTGGCTAACAGTGAAGTGTGAACTGACAGTAGAGTGTACTAACAAGCTAACCAAAAAAAAAAAAAGATGTCTTCATCCATTAATATTTCTAGTTGACATTGTCTATGTTAATTTCTAGTGTGAATTTAAATTTCAACCATTTGATGAACAAATCGCTGTATGTTTGGAACGAATTTTAAGTTTACAATGAGGTTTCCAAGATTATATTGCCATTAATAAGTTAAATGAAAAAGGAAACTCTTTTTATTATTATTATTATCGGTGATGGTGGTAAAATGATAGCTAGAAGTACAAAATAATAAATTTTTTTTTTTAAAAAAAAAAACTCAATTTCATCTCTAACTGCTGAATATGTCTTTGGTAAGGGTGTTGAGGGTGAGGGTCAAATATTACATATTATCCCTCATTTATATCTTGGTTTTATGAATATGATAATGCTTAATGTTTTATTTTACTCATGTTTGTGTTGCAAGGTGAATTTAAGAGCTTTGATTGAAAATTGTGCTAAAAGCACGGATTTGATGCTCAAGAATCACCAAGGCAAGGGATAGATCTCAGGAGACCAAAATTGAAGAATTCACATGCTAAAGATTCAAGAAAATCGAGTGAAGAATTAACAAAATCAAAGATTTGAAGTGAAGAAAAGGAATCCTGAAATAATCCTGAAAAAACATATTCTAAAACTCTAGGTCATTTGGTGAAATTGCGCAGAGTAAAATCTATTTTGGAAAACTGCGTAGAATGAAATCTATTTTAGTAAATTGAATAATTTGAGGCGGTTTGTAGAGTTTTCCAACTAGGTGCGAAAGTTGGAGTTTCACAACTATAAATATGACTCCCTAAAATGTTACTAGGCATCTTCTAGAGTTTAAGGGGTGGAGCAAAAGGGTGGAGAAGTCGTCGCCAGTAGTTTTCCTTCTTCTTCCTGAGTTGTTTTCATGTTTTTCTTAAAAGACTTTGGTCTAATCATGTCTATGGTTGGCTAAACCTCTTAGATAGGGCTAAGAGGTAAAGCTTGTATCATGATGGGATGTTTCTATTACTTTGATTCATGTTTTTGTTGAACTTCATCAATTCTAATTTGATATTTAAGGAATACTTTCAGTTTTTAATGATTTATTGTAATTCAAATTACAGTAGATTTACAATAGCTTTGAGTATCTTCTTTTCTTGATTTGAGATTGTGAAATGAGTAAGTCATATTGTTCATCATCGTCCCTTGGGTATGGTAGGGTGATGGAATCCTTCCTAATCTTCACAATTCTCTTGCTTTGAGATTATGTGATTAGTAAATCTTGTTGTTTGTCATTGTCTCCTGGGCATGGTTTGGTGATGGAATTCCTGCCAACTATCATAGTTGTAAGTGTTATGTTTTCTAGCTCCTATAATTGTCAAATTTTGTAGTGTTAAAATCTCTTGAAATTTATGTCTTTTGTAGCTCATCTACATATTCAAGACTGTGCATCTCATGCATAAGATTAAAGGTCTTTACTTCAAGAACTTCAAATGCAAGATCAAGAGATATACAAGTTCTAATACAAAACCATGTGATAGTTCACTCTTTCAAGCTTCAAAGTTCAAAGTGAAGTACAACTCAAGTACCTCAAATTCAAGCTTGAAAAAGTCTCAAGTTCAAGCTTCATCGTATGTCAAGATTTCAAGCTTCGTGAACTTCGAAGCACAACTATCAACTGAAGCAAAAGAAGATTCAATGTTCATATATCGCTTACAAGGTATGAATGACCCTAGATTGACCATAAGATAGGTCATTTTGAATACATAAATTAATTGGGTCACTTTATAAGTGCATAGTCTGTTTTTCGACTAGTCTTAGACTATGTTCGAATAGTCCTTGTACTGGCTCGACCAGTCCAAGAAATCCTCCACCAGTCCTAAGTTTGTTACATATTTTTAGGATTTTTTGTTATTGCCTCCACCAGTCCTAGAGACTGCTCGACCAGTCGAGTGAACAGTGCTCGACCAGTCCTGCACGCTCGACTCAAAGTCCAGCAACTAAAATAAGTTTCACACGACTAGTCGTGTACAGGACCCGACCGGTCGTGGAGGCCACTCGACCGCTCGAGCAGGTCCTTCGACCAGTCATGGAATAGCTTGATCTTATCGCGCCCAAATTTTCAAAAGTTTGTTGGTCCTTCTACCAGTCGAGACGACCTCTGGACCAGTCGAATGTGTGATTTCTGCACTTATAAATAGAGCACAATTTTCAGAGTTCGATATCCAATTCAAGCAAGATTAAGATACCACTCTGAGAGATAAGTCAGTGATATTCTTAAGCTATTTAGTGCTCATTTTATATTCTCTTTAATTAGTTTTTTGTATTTGATTTTGTATTCTGCATTCCAATTTTATTTGAAAGAGGGATTGAAGTTTTCCCATTTCTTGGAATCAAAATCAAATCAACCCAGCCCATGGTGATTTAATTTAAAATCTATTTAGAACGTATAACCATTTGATAAGTGAGTTTGAACATTTAACATCTACGTTGAACTTCTACTCTGAATTGGTTCTTCTGGGCTGCATCAAAAGGAGAATATCTAGATAAGTATTTTACAGTTTTGTAAATTCATTCTTTTGGTTTCTTTGAGATTGTGCCAGAAAAATCTTTCTTTTGGTTTGTCTGAGGTGATTCAGAAAACTCAGAGTGTGGGGTTTTTTAAATTGTGTAAGTCCACTTGGAAGGCACAATTGTGAGGGTTTTAAGTGAACCTTGAAAAACCTATTTTCATAGTGAACGCTAATATCCACCGTGTGAGGATATTAGGAGTGGAGTAGTTGTGTGGCTATTTTTCTAAACAGTTGGTATACACAAAGTGAACCACTATAATTTCTGGTCTTGTAGTGATTGATTGATTATTTCATTTTGTGGATTGTTTAATTTCCCTTTACGCATTTGTGGAGAATGTTTTAATCTTTTTATGTATGTGTGGGAATGTTGTAATAGCTTAGTTATTTTCTTTGCTATTTATTTCTTTATTCCTCTGTATCGGTTTAGGATTTTGATACACAGACCGTTCTAGAAATCAGGTTGTCCTACCATAAGCCATTAGTTTTTGGTGTAAGGTTGTCCTTAGAACAACAACTGTATCAACCTCTCAATACTTATACATTTGAGGTTGTTATTTATTTGCATTGTGGGATTGATTAATTGCTATTTTTATTTATATTTGTTAAATTCGATTTAATTTTTAATTTGACATAGTCCTATTCACCCTCCCCCCCTCTAGGACTCTTGACTCGGCCTTTTCAAGTGGTATCAGAGCCTAATAACTCGCTTTAATTATTATTTCTTTTGGATTAATTTCCTGAGCTAATCGATCTGAGCTTTTTAAGATGTCAAATTTTGATAGCCTTTCAGTCACTAGGCCTCCACCATTTGATGGCTCCAACTATGCCTATTGGAATGCCAGAATGAGGAGTTTTTTAAAATCCATGGATGAGAGCATGTGGCAAGCTACAGTGACTAATTGGACCCCTCCTACCACTGAAATAACTGGTATCGACGGATCCAAAACTATGAAAGTCACACCTTAATTTTCTTGTACCACTCTGCAGAAAAGTGAGAGTAGTGCCAATGCAAAGGCTCTAAATGCAATCATTTGCGCACTATCACCAGATGAATTCAAGAGAATTATATCCTACGATACTGCAAAGCAAGCCTGTTATATTTTAGAAATAACACACGAGGGAACAACAATTGTCAAGAAATCTAAAGTCCAAATCCTCACAACCAAATTTGAGAAGAAAGTGAAACTTTCATGGACTTCTATACAAGATTAAATGACATTAGTGTCTCGGTGATAGAATCCTAGAAAGTAAAGTCTGTGCAAAGATACTATGCTCATTGCCTGAATGGTTCAATTCAAAGGTGACTGCGATATAGGAACTTCATGATACGAATAATATGAGGGTAGAAGAATTAGTTGGCTCATTACAGACCTATGACTTAAACTCTAATGCTCCTAAAGGTAAATCCATTGCCCTTAAATCTTCTAAAAGTATTTCTCAAGAAAATAGTAATTCTGATTTAGAAAATTCTGAAGATGATATGGCCCTTTTAGCTAAAAAGTTTTATAAGATTTTCAAAAGTAAAAAGAGAGTTGATTTGCAAAAACCTAATGAAAACAAAAAATCTAAATCTAAAACCTGGAAATCTTTAAAAGACAGTCAATGTTACAACTGCCATGAATATGGGCATTAGGCAAACAAATGTCCTAAAAAGGATAAACCTAAAAGGAAAGGAATGTTGGCTACTTGGGATGAATCTTCCGGCTCTAAAGCCTCTTCTAAGTCAGAAGATTCTGAAACCGAGTCGGGTAATGAAGTTAAATCCCTTATGAGTCTAGCCAAGTTCACTTTTTTAGATAATGATGATTCAACCAGTGAAGAAAATCAGAATAGTGATCATAAAAATGAAGAAGATCTTCAAGATGCTTATAATGCCCTATACAACGAAAGTTATAAAATTGCTGTAAAACTAAAACTTCAGAAAGAAATTTTTTCTAAACTTAAAAGAAAATTTTGATAATCTTGTTTTAGAAAAATCTCACATTTCAGATTGTTTTGAAAAAACTAAGTGCAACTTAGATTTCAAAACCTCCTAAGTTGAAAACTTAAAATCTGAAAATGAAAAACTAAAACTTGAAGTCTCTTCACTTTTGAGTTTAAAAGACACATGGAGATATGCCCAATGTGATCCTAAGTTAGAAAAACTCTTGTCTAGATCCAGAAAATGTGGCGATTAATCTGGATTGGGCTACGATAAAAGTATTCCTCCCAAACATAAGAATACTCCACCTAAATTTGTGAAAGAGGAGTCTTCAAACTCAAAAGGAAAAAGTCTGAATCAAAACTATTCTAAAAATGCTAAGACTTTTCAAACCTTAAAACCTAAAAGCAACCATATCAACTATAAAAATCAGAATCGTAATCCTTTAGCTGAGAAAATTGTTGACTTACTTAAGGAGCTCTTAAAATCTAACTCAGTGGTCGGTCTTATAACAATTACAAACATATAAAGACCAACTATACTCCTAAGCCCAAGACTGTAATGAAATGGGTTCCTGAGGTTACTTGCTTGGTTGCCCACACCGCTTTCAAAGCTTCGAACCATTCAAAGGTACCTAGACAATGGTTGCTCTAGACACATGACAGGCGACAAGGGTTTATTCACCAATCTTAAAGACATGACTGATGGTTCAGTCACTTTCGGTGATGGTAGCAACGACAGGATTGTTGGCCAAGGTACGGTTCAACTCTTTAACCTCCTTTTATTCGAGAATGTTTTAAATGTAGAAGGGCTAAAACTCAACTTATTAAGCATCTCTCAAATATGTGATAATAATCATAGTGTAAAATTTACTAACCAAGGATGTGAAATTCTAAATAAAAATGGTTTTGTAATATTAACTGGTCACAGAACTTTTGAAAACTACTATATTGTAAGTGATTTAAGATCATCTAATCTATCATGTTACATGGTCCATACCGATGAGACTGAATTATGGCATAAGAGCCTCGTACATGGACACTACCGTAACTTGTATAGATTAAGCAAAAGAGAGTTGGTAAGAGGTTTACCTAAAATATAAAAAATAGACAAAATATGTGGTGAATGCCGGATTGGCAAACAAACCAGGATACTCACAAAAAGGTGAACTACAATGCCACATCTAAACCATTCGAACTTCCCTACATGGATCTCATTAGACCAACCAGAATGGAGAGTTGAGGTGGCAAGAAGTATATTCTGGTGATAGTAGACGACTTTACCAGATATACTTGGGTAGTCTTCTTGAGAGAGAAATCAGAAATTCTCGATGAAGTAAAAGGGGTACTTAAACATATCCAAACGGAAAAGAATCTCAAGTCTGTAAGATCCGTAGTGATCATGGATCAGAATTTGAGAATAACAATTTTGAGAAATTTTACGATGATCCGGGAATATCACATAAATTCTCTGCGCCCAAAACACCACAACAAAATGGTATAGTAGAAAGAAAAAATAGAGTGCTTCAAGAAATGACAAATGTAATGCTAAATAGTATGAAGCTTCCTAAAAATCTTTGGGCCGAAGCAGTAAATATTGCTTATTATATAATTAACCGCGTTTATAATAGAAAATTAAATGGTAAAGCGGCTTATGAAATGTGGTTTGGCAAGAAGCCTATTGTCAAATACTTTCAGGTTTTTGGTAGCAAGTGCTACATTTTACGTGATCGAGAAAATATGGATAAGTTTGACACCAAAAGTGATGAAAGGATATTTTTAGGGTATGCTCTGAATAGTCGAGCGTATCGGGTTCTTAATTAGAGGACCAGTATAATTCAATAGTCCATTATTGTAGTTATTGATGATCACTTGAATACACACGTCTCAAGTTCAGAAAATGATGAAGTTCTTCTAATTGATAAACCAGATAGTTCATCAAGTCAAAATAACTTTGAACTAAGGACTATTAAAGACCATCCAACTTATCAGATTCTTGGAAACCCTCTTACTGGTGTGCGCACTCGTAAACAACTAGAAGATATGTGTAATTACATATGTTTTACATCTCAGATAGAACCGACTAATGTAAAAGAAGCTCTTACCGATGAAAATTGGATTGTAGCGATGCAAGAAGAGCTCAATTAATTTGTCAGAAATGATGTTTGGTACTTAGTTCCAAAACCTCAAGATAAACACATTATCAGAACAAAGTGGATTTTCAAAAATAAGTTTGATGAACTTGGTAATATTATTAGAAACAAGGAAAGGCTAGTTGTACAAGGGTACCCTCAAATTAAAGGCATCGATTATGATGAGACGTTTGCCCCAGTAGCTCATCTTGAATCAATCAGACTATTTATATCCATTGCATGCTTTAGAAAGTTCAAAATATATCAAATGGATGTAAAGATTGCCTTCTTGAATGACGATTTACATGAAGAAGTGTATGTTGAACAACCAACAGGTTTTGAAGACCCTAAGAATGCTAATCGTGTCTACCGCCTAAAAAAAGGCACTCTATAGTTTGAAACAAGCTCCCAGGGCATGGTATGAAAAGTTGACTAAGTTTCTACTAAGTTATAACTTTATAATAGGAATTGTTGATAAGACATTGTTTGTAAAGAAACATAATAATCACATGTTAATAGTGCAAATCTATGTTGATGATATTATATATGGATCTGCCTATGCTAACATGACTGTTGAGTTTGCAGATCTTATGAAGTCTAAATTTGAAATGAGCATGGTTGGAGAACTAAACTATTTTCTAGGGTTGCAAGTCAAACAACTACCTGATGGTTTCTTTATCTCTTAAACCAAATATGCTCTGAATTTAGTTAAAAAGTTCAAATTTGAGAGTGGAAAAAATTTTGATACTCTTATGAGTACTACTTTAAAACTCTCAAAGGATTCAACAAGTAAGAGTGTGGATCTAAATTGTATCGCAGTATGATAGGTAGTTTGCTTTATTTAACTGCGAGTAGACCTGATATTGCATTTAGCGTAGGAATTGGCGTTGGATATTAATCTGACCCCAAAGAGTCACATCTAACTACTGTTAAGCGCATTTTGTGATATGTCGCTAGTTCAGCTGATCTTGGTCTTTAGTATCCACATGATACTAGTGTGCAATTAGCTGGTTACACTGATGTTGATTGGGCCAGTAACGTTGATGATAGAAAATCAACCAGTGGTGGTTGTTTCTATGTAGGGAACTGTTTAATTTCTTGGCCAACTAAGAAATAAAGTATCTCTCTCAACAGCTGAGGCTGAATACATTGATGCAGGTAATGCATGCACTCAGCTTGTATGGATGAAAAGAATGTTAAGCGATTACGGAATTGCACAAGATATTATGGTTTTATATTGTGATAATTCAAGCCCAATTAATATTTTCAAAAATCCAAGCCAACATTCACGAACCAAGTATATTAACATTAGATGTCACTACATTTGTGAATTAGTGTAAGACAAGACAATTTCCTTATATTATATTCCTACTGAGAATCAACTAGCTGACATACTCATAAAACTGCTCGACAAAAGCAGGTTTACTAAATTGAAATTTAATCTTGGTATTTGCAATATGAATTGATTATTCATGTATTCTGTATCATAATGTATATTTTTATTATTTTAAAATTTAAAATTTAAAATTTTATGAAAAATTGCACATTTTGGGTTGTGCACGACCAATCGAGTACATTCTCGACCAGTCGTGAACCGCAAGTTTGGTCTTTTATTTGGGAAAAATCACTTTTTCTTCATTTGAGTTATCTTCTCCAACGAGCCCAACGTCGTCCGGTCGAACCCATCTTCAATTCCTTCGTGGTTAGTGCATTATTTTCGATTTTCTTGTAGATTCTAGTCCTTTGCACTTCCTTTTCATCATTTATGTGATTTATTTCATGTTTTATGATGGTTTTTTGGGGTAAACCAAATATTAGAAGACATGTTACGAGCATGTGTGTAAGACCCATATTCTATCCTATACTGTTTCGACGACTCCGGCAATCCTTCCCGTTAAATTCCGGCAACCTGCGACGTATAATCGATGCTTTCGCATGACCCTAAGTCGTATCCCGTAAATTTGAGTCAGCTTAATCCGAGACTTGTATCATTGTGACCGCACCGTCGCCGCGGTTCCAACGCCGCGTTTTGCACACCGATGCAATACTCTGGTCGAAAGATGTGAGCCGGCGTTTATTTTGAAGAAACGCCGCACATTTGTAAATCTTAAGAGAATCTCTACAACCTTTCAAATCAATCCCATCAATTATGTTAAATGTCAAGTACTCTCATCACCTCACACCCCATCCCCAAGTACAACCACCCCTCCCCTAAAGTCAATACTCTCTTACAACCAAGTACACCTACCCATCACTCACCATCCATCTCTCCCATCACTCCTCTCCCATCATCTCTCTCTCTCTCTCTCTCATTCTCTCTCATTCTCCCAAGCAACCCCAAAGAGAAAATCGTCCATGGTTTCCATGAAGAAGCCATGTGTGGCCCACCTTCCTATTTCCCATCCCCACCCTCCAAAACTAATCTCAACCGTTGAAGTTCGTCCTTTGGAGCTCTAGATCGTGTTGGCGGAAGAAGGAATAGGCGATCAAAGGTGGGTGCTTATTAGGCTAGATTTTTCATGTTTTGATGATGGGCCAAGTGAGGCCTACCGATTGATGGTATGGATCTCACTTTGGACCCTTGATGTGGCCGATGGACCACCTTGATCCTCATGATCATTCCATGATGGGGACATTCTCCATGGACCCCATCATGATGTTATTTTCCTTGTATAGATAGGGTCTCCACTGTTGATTTTAGTTTGATGGGCCCACGTGTAATAGGACCCACTTGATGAATGTTTCAAATCATGCAAGGGAGCGCCCATAGTGGCGGGGTCCCTCCATCACTCGATCTCTCTCTTTCTCTCCTTCCTTATTTTGTAACCCACTTAATAAGTTGTGAGATATCCAAACCGTTCATCAAAGGGACCTTACCTTGATGTGGGTCTCATGCACACTATCCAACCATTTGGTGGCCCACCGTGGTAGCATGTATGTGGGTGGGGCCCACCTTAAATATATGTGTTATATACAACCGTCCAGCGCGTCCAGGGACGCTGGACGTTGCCAACAAGTGAAGTGTGGGCTGACACTGGGTGTACTGACGGCAGCAAGAAAAGAAAAAAAATTGATTTTTAGGAAGGGTTGTCCATGTAGGCCCCACCCTGACATATGTTTTTAATCCAAGCCATCCATACCTTTCCTTAGCTCATTTTAGGCGTTGAGCCAAAAAATGAAGCTAATCTGATCATTTGGTGGGCCATAACATAGAAGATAGTGACTGTACCATTGAAATCCACTCTAATATTTTTTGTACTCTGAAATATGCTCAATATTGGGCTCATTTGGTCTGTCTTGAGCAGTAACGACCAATGGGTGGAGTGGATTTTGTTGATGCAGGCCCTACAACTGAAAAATCGTAAAAAAAAAGATAGATTTCACAAAAATTATAACTGCAGCGCCTGCTGCTGCAGACGCACGCAGGGACCTACCGTGGTGTATGTTCTGTACACACCGTCCACACCTGGACGGTGGGACCTACCGTGATATACGTGTTCTATCCATGCCATCCAGCCATTGATCAGGTGGCCCACGTCACAGGAAGCAGTGGTGATTGAACCGTCTGCCATTGAACCCTTTTGGGAATGACAGTAGTTTTGGGTGAATATAAATTTGTTTTTCCTTTCATCCAGGTTAGCATGACCTTGTCAACAGGTTGGACTACACATAAACATCGTGGTGGGCCCCACGTGGGATCCCAAGATGTATGTGTTTTATCCACACCGTCCACAACAGTGGATGGTGGAACCCATGTATGATGTATACCACACCGTCCACACCACTGGGTGGTGGGACCCACCCACTTGACGTATGTGTTTTATCAATGCCATCCAAACCAGTGGACCACACAGGAAAAAAAAAAGAGCAGCGGTGATTGAACGTCAGTCATTAAAACCCTTTTGGGTCAGAAGTTTTGAATCAGTATGAAATTTGTTTTCCTTTCACCCGGTCCGTGTGACCTTATCAGTGGGTTGGATTGCAAATAAACATTATGGTGGGCCCCATGTGTGACTCACCAATGATGCATGTGTTTTATTCACACTGTCCACACCTGGACGGTGGGACCCACCCTGATGCATGTGCTGCATCCAAACCGTCCATCCATCTTGAAAGCTCATTTTACAACATGAGCTAAAGAATGAGTCAGATCCATAGTTCATGTGGACCCCCACCATGATGCATGTGTTGCATCCAATTTGTCCAACCATTTTGAAAGCTTATTTTAGGGCTTGAGACTAAAAATAAGATAGATCTAGGATCAGGTGGACCACATTATAGGAACCAGTGGGTTTGAACGTCCACCATTAAAACTCTTGGGGCTACTAGGTTTGGACCAAATTGATATTTGTTTTTTGTCTAAATCTAGGCCTTTGTGACCTTATGATCAGATTGGTTGGGAAATGAAGGTTATGGTGGGCCTTAGAAATTTTAATGGTGGAAATCATTATCACCACTTATATTTGGTGTGTGACCCATTTGATATACATGAGGCCCATTGGTGTAGCTCATTTGAGGTACATATGGTCCATGTGATGTGGCCCACTTGCCATATGAGGACCCATCTTGATGTATTTATGGCCTGTTGTTGAGGCCCACCTTGATGTGTATGAGGTATGTTGTTAAGGCCACTTTGATGTATTTTGTGGCCCATTTGTCAGGCCCACTTTGATGTATTTTGTGGTCCATTCGAGGTGCTCACCTTAATATACTTGTGACCCATCTATGAGGCCTACCTTGATATATTTATGGGGCTCATTAGTATGGCCCATTAGTGCGGCCCATTGATGTAGCCCATTGTGATGTGTATTAGGCCATATCATATGACCCATTGAGATGTGTATTAGCCCCATGGGTCATGGCCCATTGAGGATGAGCATTAGGCCCATGGGTTGTGACCCACATGTTGTGTATTCAAGACCCATGTGCAAGGCCCACATGTTGTGTATTTGAGGCCCAGGTGCAGGGCCCACCTGTTGTGTATTCAAGGCCCGATGTGATGTGTGATTTTGCCATGATGTATGTAATAATGTTTATGTGGGCCACACTTTGCGAGCAATGTTGGTTAAATGTCCACATTGATGGGTAATGATGGTTGAATGTCCACTTTGTGACCTTCCCTTGGGCCTTGTTAGGCCCATTCTCATCGATTTTCGATTATCAATCGATTTCGATTGATGTCGATTACCTATTCTTATTTGTCGTGGCCGATTGCCAATTATTGATCGAGGCTGATTATCAATCGATGCCGATTACCGATGCCGATTGTCGTGGCGATTGTCGATTAATGATCGAGGCCGATTATTGTAACCGATTTGCCAATTCCGATTGTCATAGCCAATTGCCGATTTCGATTGACTTGGCCGAATAAGCCGATTCCAATTGTTGAGGCCAATTTCGATTGCCAAGGACAATTGTCGAGATGTATATGATGTACATACGACTCGTAGTTAAGGCCCATTGTGATGTATTCATAGCTTATGGGCAAGGCCCATTGTGATATGTATTAGGCCCATGAGCAGGGTCCACCTGTTGTGTATATGTGGCCCTTGAGTAAGACCCATTGTGTTGTATATTAGGCCTTTGTGTGAGGCCGTGGGCCCATTATATGTTTGGCTCTATGTGGCCATTCCTTGGGGGCAATGTTGGTTAAATGTCCACATTGTCGAGGCCGATTGTTAATACTGGTTATTGATACTGATTATGAGTATGTGACAGCATAGTATCATAATACATGCCCATACGCATCATCTGCATGTTTGTTATGAGATGTGATTGACCATTGCAAATGCCATAGG
This sequence comes from Magnolia sinica, assembly GCF_029962835.1. NCBI lineage: Eukaryota > Viridiplantae > Streptophyta > Magnoliopsida > Magnoliales > Magnoliaceae > Magnolia > Magnolia sinica. The sequence goes on along the minus strand of NC_080576.1, from coordinate 81,857,976 downwards.
GTAGGTTGTTTATAGGGCTCCCTGATAGGTGGAATTGCCTCACATGAGAGCATTGCATACACAGTATTGATGCATGATTGAACTATGTGACTCATGCATCTTGCATTTGTGTCACATGACCACCATATGCCTTAGCGACATCAGGGCTATAGCCTTCACAGGTATTTCGTGGATGGCCAGATGGGACACCGGAAATCTATTCTACATGGGGTGCTATAGATATCTCTGGGTGAAAGTCCCTAAACCCTCTTGGTTCCAAAGGTTGCTCCAACGTCTAGACCGAGTGGATGCATGAGCGCATGAGAGCCGTATACCGTTAGGCCGCATCTCCCATTGTGTCGTGGTCGGTTGGAAGGGGGCACGACCTTACCTGCCCGAGAGGAGGGGGCAATGCTAGGCTGAGTCTGACCAGCTTGAGGAATGAGTCCGCTATCGACGAGCCGGGCCCGATATTGGCAGGCGGATAGTGAGGTCTCTTCCACTTACCCAGTTGTGCGCTTGATGGGGCGGTAGGTGGTGTGGAGTGTACTAGACCCTGGTGATGATCCTAAAGAGGAACTGTACTGATATGTGGACTTATTAAGCAGGAATTGCATATTAATTCATTCACTATCCACTCGAGCTGGTGGTACGTAACTATTTGTTACGTGTATCTTCGCATGGTCAGGATTTCGGTTGGGCGCGCGACTAACCTAAGGCCAGGAGTTTACCACATTGAGTTTGACTATCTAAATTTAGGTATGAGACTGGTTTGGATAGAAGTCCCTTGTGATGGACCCCGTAGCCTGTGATACTACATACTATCATCCCAACCTCATACTCCAGCTTGGTCATTTCATTCGCATCGCATATTGCATCTGCATTCATATGGCATTTTGGGTTATGTTTTCTATACTTATATGGCCTAGACAGATTTAGCAGGATTTACATATTACATTGTACCCTCGGCATTTGATATTTGGCTCTCTATGACTCCTCCTTTGCATAGTTGATATGTTCTATTTACTCTAACATCATATGATTCATGAACTTGTCAGCACTTCCATTTACTCTGATATCATATGATTCATGAACTTGTCAGCACTTCCATTTACTCTGATATCATATGATTCATGAACTTGTCAGTACTTCTATTTACTCTGATATCATTATTTCGACTATGTATGAATTATGGGCTTTATTGTATACTTGGCACTTACCCTACACACACTTTTACCACCCTCTAAGCTTTCTTTAAGCTTATGCACGATAGATGTGTGCAGGTGGTGTTAGGTTGTAGCAGCGTTTAGCTTGGAGCGTGCAGCGGTCTTCTGGAGTTTTGATTTTCGACATATGTATTTCCCTTTCGGCATTGTATTCAAATATTTATATTAGTGGATATGTGATGATGATGTTACCTTTATGATTTAGGTATACTTGTGGTTATGCTTCTTATAAAAAATCACATCGAAAATCCTCCTTGTAGATCCCAGGATCGAAATCTGGCATGGACACCGGGAGCCGAGAATGGGGTACTACGGAGGCTCCACCGGATCCGGCGATCGGGAATTTTCTCAAAAATCTGATCTATTGGAAACCCACTCTACCTCTTTTGTAATTTCTTTGTTCCTTGCTTTCTTTATATCAAATGGATGATAGAACTAGAAAGAAAAGATCTCGTGGTCCCTCCACTTCTAGGTCGACTCCTATCACAGTGCGCCACCTTCGATCGCCCGAAGATGATCCCACTTATATGCAAGATATTCGATTGTACAATATTATAGTATAACGACCCGTTAATGTTGATCATTTGGCTCCGTTTGATATCCTTCCTTTCCTTCAGTCTATAGGAAGGGATAACATACTACATTGGGGTGGGCCAGCATACCGCTCCATTGCACAGGCTATGTGTGCTTGCATTACTAATTTTTCTACTGAAAATTTGACATTCACTATCTCAACCAGAGAAGGTCCAATTGATGTGGACCATCATCTTATCTTTGGATTGATGGATTTACCTATCAATGATGAAGGTATTCCCATTAGCACTCTCGTGGGAAAACCATCTGAAACTGAGAAGCGAATGCTTACTAGAGATTTATGCAATATAGATGCAGAATGAAATATTCCTGGAAATGCGCTTGCCTCAAAGTTTTTGTTACCCAGATATAGAGTCCTTTACAGGATATTCATTTCGAATGTCTATCCTCGTTCTGGTAATAAAACCGAACTCACTACGTTCATGGTTCCTATTCTTCATTTCATCATCTCTGGTACCTCTGTATGTCTTCCTTCCTTGATTTGTCATTGCATCATTTAGTTCTGTCTCCATCCAGGGCACAGTGACATTCCCTTCGCTTGTCTTATGACTGTGTTGGCCACCCATATTTTAGTGGCTATGCCTGTTGGAGAAGCTCCCATTCACCACCTTCCATTCAACAAATCCAATATTAACAAGATGAATTTAAAGTTGGCCCCAGGCCAAGCCAATGTGGGTGTTGGTGGAGCTGATGCTGCAAATGAAGAGGTGGGTGATTTGCCTCCAGATGACATCAATATGGATGATATTTTTGATGAGATTAAATCTGATTCAGTAGATGATCTTGATTATCAGCCATCTGACTTTGATGCGCGTTTGCGCTTACTTGAGGAGAAGGTAGAAAATATGAATGCGTCTTATGACTTGCAATTTAAATATATGCGCAAGTATCTTAAGCGCATTAATACGAGACTTCATCAAATTGATCTTACCATACCTTCTCCTTCATTGGGTTCAGATTAATATTTGATCATGTGGTTTGTAATAACTTCTAATCTTCTTGGATTTCTTTTGTTTAATGGGGTTGAACATGCTTGAACATACTTGCTTATGAATTTGGTTAATTTGGTAATCTAGTTCTTATATTTTCTTCTTCCTCATTACTCTTCTTTTTCTTCCTTATTTATCTATTTCCTTTATCATTTATTTGTTCCTTCCTTTGTCATATTGTGACAAAAAGGGGGAGAATTTTAACATGCTTGTGATATGTGGATTGCGGACATGTGGATGGATTGTGCATTGTGGATAGGTAGCCACTATTTTTTTTTTGTGAGGGGGAGTAAGTAAGTGGGAGTATTGTTGGGGGAGTAGATGTGAATTGTTTTGACTTATTGATAACTGGTGCATGATTCTTTATTGTGCATATTATGCTTATTTTTATCGAAGTGTGTTTTGTCACTAATTTGACATAGGGGGAGATTGTAAGTGTTATGTTTTCTAGCTCCTATGATTGTCAAATTTTGTAGTGCCAAAACCTCTTGGAATCTGTGTCTTGTGTAGCTCATCTACATATTCAAGACTATGCATCTCATGTATAAGATCAAAGGTCTTTACTTCAAGAACTTCAAATGCAAGATCAAGAGATATACAAGTTCTAGTACAAAACCATGTGATAGTTCACTCTTTCAAGCTTCAAAGTTCAAGGTGAAGTACAACTCAAGTACCTCAAATTCAAGCTTAAAAAAGTCTCAAGTTCAAGCTTTATCGTATGTCAAGATCTCAAGCTTCGTGAACTTCAAATAACAACTATCAACTGAAGCAAAAAGAAGATTCAATGTTCATATATCACTTACAAGGTATGAATGACCCTAGATTGACCATAGGATAGGTCATTTTGAATACATAAATTAATTGCGTCACTTTATAAGTGCGTAGACTTTTTTTTTACTAGTCTTAGACTAAGTTCAACTAGTCCTAGTACTGGCTCGACTAGTCCAAGAAATCCTCGACCAATTCTAAGTTTGTTACTAATTTTCAGGATTTTCTGTTATTGCCTTGACCAGTCCTGGAGACTGCTCGACCGGTCAAGTGAACAGTGCTCGACTAGTCTTGCAGGCTCGACTCAAAGTTCAATAACTAAAAAGAGTCCCACACGACCAGTCATGGACAGGACTCGACTGGTCGTGGAGGCCACTCTAACAATCGAGCAGGTCCTTCGACCAGTCGTGAAATGGCCCAATCTTATCGCGTCCAAATTTTTAAAAGTTTGTTGGTGCTTCAACCAGTCGAGCTGACCTTTGGAACAATCGAAGGTGTGATTTTTGCACTTATAAATAGAGCACGATTTTTAGAGTTCGATATCCAATTCAAGCAAAATCAAGACACCACTCTCAGAGATAACTTAGTGATATTCTTAAGCTATTTAGTGCTCATTTTATACTCTCTTTAATTAGCTTTTTGCATTTGATTTTGTATTCTACATTCCAATTTTATTTGAAAGAGGGATTGAAGTTTTCCCATTTCTTAGAATCAAAATCAAATCAAGCTAGCCTAAGGTGATTTAATTTAAAATCAATTTAGAACTTAGAACCATTTCATAAGTGAGTTTGAACATTAAACATTTACGTTGAACTTCTACTCCGAATTGGTTCTTCCGGGCCGCATCAAAAGGAGAATATCCAGATAAGTATTTTACTGTTTTATAAATCAATTATTCTTTTGGTTTCTTTGAGATTGTGCCAAAAAAATCTCTTTCTTTTGGTTTGTCTGAGGTGATCCAGAAAACTCAGAGTGTGAATTATGTAAACCCACTTGAAAGACACAATTGCGAGGGTTTTAGGTGAACCCTGAAAAAGCTATTTCATAGTGAACGCTAATATCCACTATGTGAGGATATTAGGAGTGGAGTAGAGAAAGGTCCCTATCAAAGATTTGGTAGAATTCATGTAATGACCCGAAAATTTTGTGCCAAGACCCGAGTACTACCTCTATTTTCCTTAGAAGCTTTTTGGGGTAATTAGCGCTTAACTCGATTGCTTGTGAAATTTGCATCAATCACTTTAAATTGGATCTGCATGACTTTAAACCTGTAGAATGGTTAGCGCTAGGTTACTCTGAAATCTGGGATTCATTGCTAAATCCAGTTGTTCTTGGGAATTTTTGAAAGTTCTGGATCGGACATGGACCGCGCGTCGAAAGTCCGATAGCAATGATCTTATCTCTATTGCGGTCACTATGTTAGGCTTGACCATCACCTCAAAAATCAAGTCCAGATGATGTTCTGGGTTGATTTGATTGAGTTCGGAGTGAAGAGTGTGAGAACGGTTGGAAATTTAATAAGATTTTGTGAAATCGAGTCGTGTTGCTTGCGCGATGATTTTAAGCAATCGGACTGTTGGATTTCGACCCAATTTCACCCTCGAATCAGGAAGGTGGCCCGGGCATGTCCTTGTGCTTATAGACGATCGAGATTCGGTGACCGTTGTTTTGAGTGTGGTCCGCCACGGCTGATCTGAAGATCCGATCGGTATGAAAACTCAGCTTGACCTAGATCCATGGTCAGTGAGCTTAAGTCCGACCTTTCGTGGTAATAGGCCTACCGGAAGTGCTCCATTGGATCGAGAGAGGCTTGTTTTGGTTATACCATAAATATACCTTGGCCCTAGGGTTATTTTCATCAATGTTAGGCCTATATATAGACCTTAAAACCCTAGCTCTCTTTTCCATACGAATTTCCTAACCCTAGCTAAGAAAGAGAGAGGAAAAGAGAGAGAAAGTGAGAGAGAAGTTGGTGAATCATCTTAGATTCTTTCCTGTTCTTCTTCATCCTTAAACCTTCACTTTTGAATCGTTATTCCGGCGATTCTGAGTTCATCTTTGGGTAAGTTAACCTAACCCTAATCTGTGTTAGAGCTTAGAATAGTCTTTGTGTTGTTGTAGCTCATTTCTATTCTTGCCTTAGGTTATCCTGTCGCCGTTGACGAAGACATATCATCTGAAATCAGTTCGGTGTTCTTTTCTGGATTAAGGTGCGGACTTTAATCGTATAGGTTATGGTTTTCAAGGCTTTCATTGCCAGTGAATGGTTTATTCTTGCTATGGATGAGATTTCACATGCAAATGTTATGTTTATTTTGCGTTCCTGATATGCATGTGTTACATTGAGATTTGTGTATTCTATGTGTATGTATAAAGTACCGTATGCGTATAAAATATGAACATGTGATTGCCATGATTATTTGTCATGTACTTATGCTTATTGTATGTGCGGCAACTCCTTGGTAAAAGGAATTGTCCAAATGTGTGCATTTCAACATACGTCATGTATGTTGTATTGTGTATTCTAAGTGTTTGTAGAAATGTCTGAATGATCTAAAGTGTAATATAACAACCTAGTATGGGTGTTGAGAAGTGATTCTCAACTCTCCCACTAGTGTGTATGATTTCCTTCAATGCAAGTTACATTCCTTGTTGTTTAAATTCAAGTATTACTTATGCTTAAATCCATGTCAAGTTGATATTCTTCAAATGCTTACATGCCGTATAATTTCGGTTGTTGTTCCATTACTATTCTAAATTGTAGATATGAATATCTATTGTAGTGGAATGTGTGTGAGACTATGAGTTAGTCTAGGAAATCGATAATCGACCCTAAGTTCGTGGTGAGGTTGCTTTTGCCACGTAGGACGTGATTAGACGAACACGCGTCGTATTAGAGTTTTCGGCAGTGGTTTGGCCACGCGGAGTGTTTGCACACTCTATGTCTTTCAACCCAACGTGCGATCATGCTAGTCGAGTTCGTCAAGTAACCCGATTGTCCGATGTATGTTCACCATGTATGGACACTACTGTTTAAATCTAGGGTACTGAACTCACTAATGAAATCCTGTTTAACCATGGTACCTCGATCCGCTAAGACTCATGAGCCAGACATGATGGTATGGGACACCGTGGTCGAGCTGTCGGCCTACGCTGGGGTGACGAGCCTCCCCATAGTGACCAGTGAGCAACTAAACTCGTGAGCCGATTATGGTAGTATGGGACACTATATTCGTGCTGTCAGCCTACATTGATTGGTGACGAGCCCTTTGTAGTGACCTCGAGCATGCCTGAATACCGCATTGAGGTGACGAGCCTTATTGTGGTAACGAAGGTATGATAGACGTGCATTGATTGGTAACGAGCCCTTTGCTACGACCTGAAACTATATGATCGTATGAGATGTCTAGGACTGACGACCCTATAATGGATCACTGTTTGGATGGTGATATGAGGAAGGTACCTTAGCTTCCCAATTCTGCTATATGAAAAGGACTAATAACAACTTGGTAATCATGTTCATGCACCGCATTTGTATGTGCTTTGTAGATGTGGCACACTTTGAGGCGATGTTATGCGTAACGTAAGATGAAGACGCTGAGGGTGTATGTGCAAGGGCACGCATCATTCTTCATACATCCTTACATTAACAAGAGTACTTAGGACCTGTTTACTTGTTCTGCTTTATCATTCTTGCTTGATTGAACGATAACATGTTAACCTTTGCTTTATTGTTCCACGAGTTGATCACTCACTCCCACGTTAGGCGGTGTTAAACACCCACCAAACTTTGTCTTAGCTGTTGATGTTGCAGATGTTGATGCGACTTTTGAGGCGAGCGGGAGATTGATGATGATGAGGCTGCTTTCTCTTTTATGCGGTTTTGAGACGGGTTCTAGTGAGCCTTATTCTGATGCGCGGGATGTTGAGATTTCTTTTGGGAATTAAATGATATAATTTAATACTTGTAATTTTGATAGTAACACTTGAAATACGACCTGGTATGTATATGTAGTTCGAGGATTTGCACATGTACACATATATTTCTATAAGTCATCCGCTTGCTTTCTTCACTTATCCCTAAATTATATTTGCTATTTGGCTTAATCTATTCTATGTTTTATGAACTAATACGGACAACATACATCTATCATTAAATATGTTGCATAAGTGATGTTTTGGAACTCGGGAGTGAGTTATGCTCGACCCCGAATTTCGGGCGTTACAAGGTGGTATCGAGCATGATTTGGATTAAACGGCCTGGATTATGGTCACACACCGCACGCTATCGCCACTTTAGTGTATTTGGGTGCGCGTTTATTGTAGCTTGTGTGTTTGTGTTCCGTTTCTTCTATCGGCGAAAGTTTCTGAAAACGATCGCGAGATCGAGTCTGTGCTCTCTCCGATCACACACAGTGACCGAAACCTCTCTAGACCATCTATTAATGAGTTCTAGATGGTTTATCATCCCATTTCAACTCTTCAATTGTCTAGAAATCTATGTGAATCAGATTTCTGGCCGAATGGCCCGATAGGCGTCGAATCATGCAAATGGGCCGATTGGGGCATTTCGATGGGGCCCAAGGGGACCCACATCTTTGAGCATAAGGGACCGGGAGGACCTCGCCCAAAACGGTGAGCCATCACCGGTCGGTCGAGACCGCGATGTCATCGCCCGATTCGGCGAGGCTCGCCGTCGGCCAGGCCGGCCGGCCGGCCGGGCGCGAATGTATGGCCTAGTGTGGCCCACCCTTTCATGGTTTGCTGGTTTAAACCCTTTCTATACCCTACTTCCTTCACAAGCCTCCCTCCTTAGCTCTCCTTTCCTCCAAGTTCTCTTCAAAACTCTACCAAATCTCTTCCAAATCTTCTTCTTCTTCCATTTTCGTGCACACCCATCTGACCCATCTCAAAACCCTCACCTCTCATTGTTGTTTTCCTTTCATTTTCTTCTCATTTGAGCTCTCACCTCCTCCTTTGGGATCTCTAGTGTGTGAAAGCTTCATCATCCTTCCTATTTCTCTCTTTCTCTCATTTCTCATGGCCCTCTTTGAGTTTATCACAGCCATCTTTTTCATTTCTACCCTTCTTTCTTTGATGGGGAAGAAGAGAGTGCCCATGGATGAAGTCGGGCCTAGCCGCCCAACCTGTGTACCAAGGCCGAGAGGTGCCACCGCGAGCACGACCCCTGCTAGTGAATTTCAGACCAAGCGGGACCTTGATCCTCGAGCTCCCATTGGTAGAACTCTGTTGGCGGAGTTATCGCATGGAGTCTATGAAGGCCGTAGGGTCCTTTTTGAGGCTCATGTTGATCCGCGGCTATATGGTGAGTTTTTGTTGTTGGAGCACCTGGAAGAAGTTGGTTGGTGTCCTTTGTTTGAGGGTGAGTATCATGCGAATGCAAGTACTGTTTGAGCTTTTTATGCCAACATTTGTGATCCTTCGCTGGAGCCTCTGTAGTTTAAGATTCCTTGTGGTAGAGGTCGGGAGGCCACGGTCAACGTCGCTTTGATATCCCAACTCCTGAATGTGCTACTTGGTGAGGTGCATGCCAGTGAGAAGAATTTGAATAGTATGTGTGAGAGGGATCGTCGCACCCGATTCTTGTGTGGTCGTCTGGTTGAATGGCAGCCGAATAGAAGTCTTCTGGCTACCAACATGACAGATGACTTCCGCTTGCTTCACCACATGTGTACGTTCAATGTATACCCAAGGTGGAGCAATCGCAGCGAGTGTACGCGCCTGATGGTAGATTTTTTGTATCAGGTGGGGCAAGGAGTGAAGTTATGTGTGTCGACGTACATCTTACGTTAGATTATTCTCATCGCTCGTTCGACTAGGAGGACCGAATCGCTTCTTTTTGGCCGACTTATCCGTAAGCTTGCTCATGAGTTTGGCTATAGGCTTAGAGCCGAGAAGCCGGTTCCTGTTCTCATATTGGCTCGACGACCCTTAAGCAGATGGAGATTGGTCCTCGTCGGCAGGCCTCGAGAGTGAGGATGAGTCGAGAGTGATGAGGATGAGAGTTATCCTAAAGTGGTGCCGAGATTGAAGAAGAAACAGAGCACGACGAGGAGGAGGTTGAGGCATAGGATACGAGTGAGAGCTCTCCTCCCGTGGCACCAGAGCAGACGGCTGCCAGGGATGCCCGTATTGCTCGGCTTGAGGAAGGGCAGGCTGTTCTACGCCAAGATATCATGGATCTTTGAGGCTTATGAAGCATAAGTTTAAGAAGGTGACTCGAACTCTGAAGTCTATCCTGTGTTGCTTGCAGGATAAGGGTGCCCCGCCTCCATCTCCTGATTCCGACGAGTAGTTGTCGTTGTGGTCGTCCTTTGCTTTGTTTGTTATTTCTTTCTGTGTGTAGCCGTTGTTGGCTTTGTAGTTGGAGTTGTTTGTAGTTGTTTGTTGTTGGTTGAAGTGTTAGATGTTGTAGTTCATGTAATGCTGCACTACTTGTATTGCGACAATTTTGTTTAATGGAATGAATGTTGTTTATCTTTGAAGTTATGCTGTGAATGCTGAATCGGCGTTTGATAACACGCGTTGGTAGTTCGGGAGTTTGAAGATGTGTTTGAGTCGATTCTGGATTACCTCCTCGGTGCGAGATTGATTTTACTATCGATCTCATGCACAGTGCGGCGCCCATTTCTTTGCCCACCTATCATATGCCTCCGAGTGAAATGGAGGAGTTGAGGAAGCAGATAGATGGTTTGTTGAATTTGGGCTTTATTCGCCTAGTGTGTCTCCTTGGGGAGCACTGTCTTGTTTGTGAAGAAGAAAGATGGTTCCTTATGATTATGTATTGATTATCGCAGGTTAAATCAGGTCACTGTGAAGAATAAGTACCCTTTGCCTAGGATTGATGATCTGTTTGATCAGTTGAAAGGGGCACGATACTTTTCGAAGGTTGATCTACAGTCAGGGTATCATCAGTTGCGTGTCAAGAATGAGGACGTGCAGAAGACCGCTTTCAGGACTAGCTTCGGTCACTATGAGTTCCTTGTGATGTCGTTTAGTCTTACGAACGCACCGGCCGTATTCATGGATCTGATGAATAGAGTGTTTCAGACATTCTTATTCCGATTCGTCTTTGTCTTTATCGATGACATCTTGATATACTCTACGAGTCGGGAAGAACACGAGGAGCACTTAAGAGCGGTTTTGGATACTCTTAGGAAGAATCAACTTTTTGCGCAGTTCAAGAAGTGTGATTTCTGGAAAGAGGAAGTCAAGTTCCTGGGACATGTGGTGTCCAAGGAAGGGATAGCTGTCGATCTTGCCAAGGTAGCTGCAGCAGAGACGAAGCACTGGTTCGATTCGAGGTAAGGAGCTTTCTGGGTCTTGCAGGCTATTATCGACGCTTCATTCAAGACTTCTCGAAGATTGCCAGACCGTTGTCGCAGTTGACACGGAAGGATTTGAAGTTTGCTTGGAATGAGAAGGCGGAGTTAGCTTTTCAGGAGCTGAAGGACAAGTTGACGTCCGCCCCTGTGCTAGTATTGCCAGAGCAAGGGGTTAAGTATATTATATATACTGACGCCTCTCGCGTTGGCCTGGGTTGTGTCCTTATGCAGAAGGACAGGGTGATTGCTTATGCTTCGCGTCAGTTGAGGAAACACGAAGAGAATTACCCTACGCACGACCTGGAGTTAGCAGCTGTCATTTTCGCATTAAAGCTCTAGAGACATTACCTCTATGGTGAGGAGTTCGAGCTCTTTTGCAACCACAAGAGCCTTAAGTATATTTTCACGCAGCGTGACTTGAATATGAGGCAGCGCCGATGGATGGAAACATTGAAAGACTTTAAGTTCGATGTTTCTTACCATCCGGGCAAGGCGAACCTTGTGGCAGATGCGTTGAGTCGCAAGAAGGCTATTGAGTTTGCGGCTCCGCTGATGATAGCAGAGTGGGATATGTTGGAGCTTGTGCGAGATTTTAAGCAGAAGCTTACGGTGGTTGAACCGTATGAGGTTATTGCACACGTTCGTGTACAACCCCTTATCGATGAGAAGATTGTTGCAGCTCAGGCAGATGATGACCTTTTGGTGAAGATGAGGAAGCGGGTTGGTACAGATGAGAACTCCGACTAGAGGGTTAGTTCTGATGGGGGCCTACGATTTCGTGGCCGGTTATGTGTTCCTGACATCCCTGACTTGAGATAGGAGGTTCTCGAGTTAGCCCATAGTTCTAAGCTTGCAATGCATCCAGTAGCACGAAGATGTATCGAGGATATGAGGAGATCTTATTGGTGGGACAATATGAAGGTCCATATTCGAGTTTGTTTCTCGTTGTCTCACGTGCCGGTAGGTCAAGGCGAGCATCGCCGACCTCTGGGTTGCTGCAACCCATCCCATAGGAGAATGGAAGTGGGACTTCATCTCTATGGACTTTATTTCGGGTTGCCGAGAACGAGGAAGGGATATGACTCTATTTGGGTGATGGTCAACCGATTGACGAAGTCGGCTCATTTCTTACCGATCGAGTCACAAACTCTGCAGACGAGTTGGCTAGGTTGTATATCAAGGAGATAGTACATCTGCATGGAGTTCCCTTGGAGATTGTGTCCGATAGAGACACGCGTTTCACATCTATCTTCGGACTCGTATTCGGAAGCGATGGGTGTGAAATTGAAGTTCAGATCGCGTTTTATCCACAAACCGATGGGCGGACGAGACGCGTGAATCAGTCCTAGAAGACATGTTGCGAGCTTGTGTTTTGGATTTCAAGGACGGTTGGGATGATTGTCTTCTGTATGCAGAGTTCGCGTATAATAACGGTTTCGCGAGTATCGGCATGGCTCTCTATGAAGCGTTGTATGGTCGCCCGTGCAGAGCACCGCATGCTGGGCAGAGGTTGGCGAGCGTAGTTTGCTTGGCCCGAATTTGGTGCAGTGACTTCAGAGAAAGTTGACGTTATTCGACGTCGACTTCTGAGCAGAGAGAAGAGTTACGCTGATACGAGGCGGCGACCGCTTGAGTTTGAGGTTGGAGACCATGTATTTCTTAAGGTCTCTCCTATGAAGGGAGTTCTGCAGTTCGGTAAGAAAGGAAAGCTCACACCGAGATTTATTGGTTCATTTCAAGTTCTGGACGAGTGGGAGCGGTAGCATACCGCCTTGCTTTGCCCACACCTCTTGCGGGCGTGCATAACGTATTTCATGTTTCCATGCTGAAGAAGTACGTTCCTGATCCTTCGCATATTATCAGTTGGGAGCAGGTGCATTGTGCGAGGATGCCACTTATGTACTGCGACCGATGTGTATTCTGGACAGGAAGGAGCAGGTATTGCATAGCAAGGTTATCCCTCTTGTGAAGGTGCTATAGACGCATCATAGTGAGGAGGAGGCTACTTGGGAATCTGAAGCTGAGGTCAGGAAGAGCTACCCTCAGATCCTTGAGGAATATGAGAAGGTATGAATTTCGAGGACGAAATTTTCTTTAAGGGGGGTAGATTGTAATGACCTGGGAAATTTTGTGCCAAGACCCAAGTGTTACCTCTTTTGTCCTTAGAAGCTTTTTGGGGTAATTAGCGCTTAACTTGATTGCTTGTGAAATTTACATCAATCACTTTAAATTGGATCTGCATGACTCAAAATATGTAGAATAGTTAGCGCTATGTTACTCTAAAATCTGGGATTCATCGCTAAATCCAGTTGTTCTTGGAAATTTTTAGAAGTTCTGGATCGGACATGGACCGCGCGTCGAAAGTCCGATAGTGATGATCTTAGGCTGTTGCGGTCACCATGTTGGGCTTGACCATCACCTCAAAAATCAAGTCCAGATGATGTTCTGGGTCGATTTGATTGAGTTCGAAGTGAAGAATGTGAAAACGGTTGGAAATTTAATAAGATTTTAGAAAATTTAAGTCGTGTCGCTTGCGCGATGATTTTAAGCAATCTGACCGTTGGATTCTGACCCAATTTCACCCTCTGATCAGGGAAGGTGGCCCAGGCATGTCCTTGTGCTTGTGGACCTGATCGAGATTCGGTGACCGTTGTTTTGAGTGTGGTCCGCCACGGCTGATCTGAAGATCCGATCGGTACGAAAACTCAGCTTGACCTAGATCCATGGTCAGTGAGCTTAAGTCCGACCTTTCGTGGTAATAGGCCCACCGAAAGTGCTCCGTTGGATCGAGAGAGGCTTGTTTTGGTTATACCCTAAGTATACCTTGGCCCTAGGGTTATTTTCATCAATGTTAGGCCTATTTATAGACCTTAAAACCCTAGCTCTCTTTTCCATACGAATTTCCTAACCCTAGCTAAGAAAGAGAGAGGAAAAGAGAGAGAAAGTGAGAGAGAAGTTGGTGAATCATCTTAGATTCTTTCCTGTTCTTCTTCATCCTTAAACCTTCACTTTAGAATCGTTATTCCGGCGATTCTGAGTTCATCTTTGGGTAAGTTAACCTAACCTTAATATGTGTTAGAGCTTAGAATAGTCTTTGTGATGTTGTATCTCATTTCTATTCTTGCTTTAGGTTATCTTGTCGCCGTTGACGAAGACATATCGTCTGAAATCAGTTCGGTGTTCTTTTCTGTTTTAAGGTGCGGACTTTAATCGTATAGGTTATGGTTTTCAAGGCTTTCAATGCCAGTGAATGGTTTATTCTTGCTATGGATGAGATTTCACATGCCAAATGTTATGTTTATTTTGCGTTCCTGATATGCATGTGTTATATTGAGATTTGTGTATTCTATGTCTATGTATAAAGTACCGTATGCGTATAAAATATGAACCTGTGTTTGCCATGATTATTTGTCGTATATTTATGCTAATTGTATGTACGACAACTCCTTGGTAAAAGGAATTGTCCAAATGTGTGTATTTCAACATACGTCATGTATGTTGTATAATGTATTCTAAGTGTTTGTAGAAATGCCTGAATGATCTAAAGTGTGATATATCAACCTAGTATGGGCGTTGAGAAGCAATTCTCAACTCTCCCCCTAGTGTGTATGATTTCCTTCATGCAAGTTACATTCCTTGTTGTTTAATTTCAAGTCTTACTTTTGCTTAAATCCATGTTAAGTTGATATTCTTCAAATGCTTACATACCATATGATTTGGGTTGTTGTTCCATTACTATTCTAAATTGTAGATATGAATATCTGTTGTAGTGGAATGTGTGTGGGACTATGAGTTAGTCCAGGAAATCGGTAATCGGCCTTAAGTTCGTGGCTGAGGTTGCTTTCGCCACGTAGGACGTGATTAGACGAACCCGAGTCGTATTAGAGTTGTCGGCAGTGGTTTGGCCACGCGGAGTGTTAGCGCACTCTATGTCGTTCAACCCAACGTGTGCTCGTGCTAGTTGAGTTCGTCAAGTAACCCGATTGTCCAACGTATGTTCACCATGTATGGACACTACTGTTTGAATATAGGGTACTAAACTTACCGATGAAATCCTATTAACCATGGTACCTTGATCCGCTAAGACTCATGAGCCGGACATGGTGGTATGGGACACCGTGGTCGAGCTGTCGGCCTACGCTGGGGTGACGAGCCTCCCCGTAGTGACCAGTGAGCAACTAAACTCGTGAGCCAATTATGGTGGTATGGGACACTATATTCGTGCTGTCGGCCTACATTGATTGGTGACGAGCCCTTTGTAGTGACCTCGAGCATGCCTGGATACCGCATTGAGGTGACGAGCCTTATTGTGGTAACGAAGGTATGATAGGCGTGCATTGATTGGTGACGAGCCCTTTGCAACGACCTGAAAACATATGATCGTATGAGATTGTCTAGGACTGACGACCCTAGAATGGATCACTGTTTGGATGGTGATATGAGGAAGGTACCTTAGCTTCCCAATCCTGCTGTATGAAAAGGACTAATAACAACTTGGTAATCATGTTCATGCACCGCATTTGCATGTGCTTTGTAGACGTGGCGCACTTTGAGGCGATGTCATGCGTAACGTAAGATGAAGACGCTGAGGGTGTACACGCGAGGGCACGCATCATTCTGCATACATCCTTGCATTAACAAGAGTACTTAGGACATGTTTGATTGTTCTGCTTTATCATTACTGTTTGAGTGAACGAATTACATGTTAACCTTTGCTTTATTATTCCACGAGTTGATCACTCACTCCCACGTTCGGGCGGTGTTAAACACCCACCGGACTCTATCTTAGTTTTAGATGTTACAGATGTTGATGCGACTTCGAGGCGAGCGGGAGATTGATGATGATGAGGTGCTTTCTCTTTTATGCAGTTTTGAGACGGGTTCTAGTGAGCCTTGTTCGATGCACGGGATCTTTGGGATTTCTTTGGAGAATTAAATGATGTAACTTGATACTTGTAATTTTGATAGTAACACTTGAAATATGACCTGGTATGTATATGTACTTCAGGGATTTACACTTGTACACATATATTTCTAGAAGTCTTCCGCTTGCTTTCTTCATTATCTCTGAATTATATTTGTTATTTGGCTTAATCTATTCCATGTTTTATGCACTAATACAGACAACATACATCCATCATTAAATATGTTGCATAAGTGATGTTTTGGAACTCGGGAGCTGAGTTATGCTCGACCCCCGAATTTCAGGGCGTTACAAGTTGGTATCAGAGCATGATCTGGATTATTGATTGATTGATTGTAGATTTGTGTGGATGTTGTAATTTCCCTTTATACATTTGTGGAGAATGTTGTAATCTTTTTATGTATGTGTGGGAATATTGTAATAACTTAGTTATTTTCTTTGATATTTTTATTCTTTATTCATTTGTATCAGTTTGAGATTTTGATACACAGACCGTTCTAGGAATCAGGTTGTCCTACCATAAGCCATTGGTTTTTGGTGTTAGATTATCCTTAGAACAACATCTGTATCAACCTCTCAATACTTGTACATTTGAGGTTGTCATTCATTTCCGCATTGTGGGATTGCTAAGTGTTATCATTTAATTTTTAAATTTGGCATAGTCCTATTCCCCCTCTCACCCCAAGGACTCTTAGCTCGACCTTTTCAGTAGTTCTCCTTCATTGATAATTGGGTCAATGGAAGTTCAGATTTGATTTTATTGATATATTTTCCAATTGGATAGGATAGAACTCTAATTCTAATTGTGTTACTTAAATCAAGCAAGAGGGCTCCCCGATCACTACAAGTGGATCCTTGGCACCCTAGTTCCCACCTTTAAATTCTTAATTTTAATTACTCTATTCACAAGTACTCTCTCAAATACTTCAGAATTAGTTTTACATCTTCTTCTAGTTCTACTTCTAGTTAATTTTAGAAATGTTCAAGTTTTAGTCCCTATGAATTTGACCTCGATCTTACCAAAATTATTACTACATCGCGACCCTACACTTGGAGTTGTAAACAAGTTTTTGGTGCTGTTGCCGAGAATTGACTGTTGCGTTTTCTGGATTTGATTAGTTTTGGAATAAGGTTAAGATTAGGATTTTTCTACTATCTATTTTTCGGTTAGGTTTTTTTCAAAATTATTTTAGAAATTAACTTTCCTTTTTCGTTTTTAAAAACTAATTTACTTTCTAATTCTAGGATAAAAACTTTCCTAATTTGTTTTTAAAAACTAATTTTTTATTTTTTAGAAACTTTCCTAATTTATTTTTAGAAACTAGTTTGCTTTCCTTTTTCGTTTTTAGAAACTTTTCTTTTTTTTTCTTTTTTAGAAACTAGGTTGCTTTCTTATTTCTTTTTTAGAAACTAATTCACTTTCCGTTTTCTTTTACAGGATCCCAATATAGAAACTTCTAACTAGGTAACTTCTTTCTAATTCTTTCTCTTTCTATTTCCCTATTTCCTTTTAGGTTTAGGTTAGATTTTGAAATTGAGGGCTGAGAGTATTTCATGCCCAAGTGGGTCTATGATAATACTCAACATCTCTTGAGTGAAGGAGGATTGGTTAAGGGGTTATCTATCCATCACAAGATTAGTCACCACTCGAGATCCGCAGAGTTAATTGAAGTTATGACGGCAAATCAACTGGCCAATCAACCTAAAATTCAACCTCAACCTCGGGTTGAGGAAATTCAGGATGAGAATGAGGAAAATCATGCACCCTCGCCTCATACTTTATGAGATTATTTACAACCGGCGGGGGTAAGTACACCTTCATGCATGGTTTTTCTAGAGAATGTAGGACATATGAGTATTAAGTTGGGAGTGATCCAACTCCTTCCAAAATTCCATGGGCTTGAATATGAAAATCCATATCTACACTTGAAAGAGTTTGATGAGATAATAGCTACTTTATACTTTCCTAATGTGTCTGAGGACACGATCAAGCTAAAACTCGTTCCCTTCTCCTTAAAAGAAATGGTGAAGACATGGTTGCAACTGTCAGTCCTCGGCAACGGTGCCAAAAACTTGTTCACTCCCCAAGTATAGGGTTGTGATGTAGTAATAAACTCGGTGAGACCGAGGTCGAATCCCAAGGGACTGAAACCTGTACGTAATTTGAAAATAACTAGAACTAGAACTATAATAAAATAATATCTAAATCAGGTGAATTTGAGGAATAATGATGAAATAGTAAACTAAAATATGTAGATTCAAAGGTATGAAACTAGGGATTCAGAGGATCCACTTGTAGAGATCAGAAAGATCTTATGCCTGCATAAAAAATCATGGAAATTAAACTGGACTTACTTGATCTAGTTTTCACGAGATGAAAGGTATATGAATTAGAATGGATTCCATCATCAAACCATGCCCAGGAAACAAAGCAAACAACAGAATTAAATAATTACCAACCAATCAACATGCTATGAAGGTTATGAAGGGTACCGTTATCCAACCATGCCCAAGAGACGATGGCGAACAACAGGACTTCCTGACGTCATAATCACAATAAGGAAAAAGAAATACTCAAAGCCATTGCAGACCCATTGTAATTTCAGTCACAACAGATCATTAAAAACTAAAAGCATTCCCTTAATTATCAAACTAAAATCAAAGTCAGTTTATAGATTTAAATTAAATTACCAGCATAAAATGGAGTCTCCCATCTCGCTACAAGCTTCACCTCTTAGCCCTAGCTAAGAGGTTTAGCTAACCACAGGCATGATTAACTAAATGTTAAAGAAAACAAGAAATAAAGAAATCAAAAAAAGGAAAAAAATCTAAACTACGTCTCTCACTCGAGACTCTTTGGTATCCACGTTGAAGCCCAGGAACCAATCCATTCGGTTTAAACTAGAATTAAAGGCATAGAATTCTCTTCATCACGCTACAAGCTTCACCCCTTAGCCCTAGCTAAGGGATTTAGCCACACATAAATGGGCTAAAATAAATAAATAAACAAAAGAAAAGAAGGAAAAAAAAACATAAGTAAAGAAGACAAAAAGAACTTCTCTTCTCTTTCTCTCTCTCTTCCGTTCCAGCTTCCAGATTCCTATCGGCTTCCTCCTCTCTCTTCCTCCACATCTCTCTATTTTATATCATAAGATAGGACGCTCGTTTGAAGATTTACGCAGCAACAGCTCCAGAGGAAATCATGCGTAAGGCGAACGCACGTTATGCAGTGAAAGCTCCAAACTACCTACGTTTGGATGAATGATCGGGACGCTGACCGTCCCAGATTTTGCAAATATCTTCATGGCTAGGGTCAATCCTGGCTTGGGCATCATCTGGACGGTTTGGATCAGCGTTTTGATCAACACCGAAATCATACAACAGCCCGCAAAAGTCGGCCTGCGCCCGGACGCTAAAACAGGGACTGTGTATTCGTTACGCTGTGACGACGGTGGGGTCCACACTCATATTCAAATGAGAAATCCAAGCCATCCACCGGATTTCTCTCGGAATTTCGGTCGGGAAAGAGAGGTTTTTGGCCGTCCGTTGAGGTGGCCCGCAGAATTATCACCTGACCATTCGCTCCTCTTCTGAATGGCTGAAATCTGCTCTATACTTCTTCTAGGAAAAATTCCACCTAGGTGTGGGTCACGCCCTCCCTCTGGACTCAATGGACGGTTCAGATGGATGATTTGGATGCTGAATGGGCCCCACTGCACAAAACCGGCGGACCTCGTGCATCCGCTGGTTGTCCGTGCTCGAGAAGGAGAAGGAGACAAGTCTCCTTTGTTGACCGGGAGATCCTGGTCCAGTGCACAGCGGGCGTACGCCTGCTATGTACACCGGCCATGTAAAATGGGCCCCACCTTGATGTTTTACAG
Source organism: Magnolia sinica (assembly GCF_029962835.1). Taxonomy (NCBI): domain Eukaryota; kingdom Viridiplantae; phylum Streptophyta; class Magnoliopsida; order Magnoliales; family Magnoliaceae; genus Magnolia; species Magnolia sinica. Next base: position 81,838,269 of record NC_080576.1, on the reverse strand, counting down.
AAATCCGCTCCGTCCATCTGACTTCTCATCTAATTTAAGGAGATGAGACCAAAATCAAGGCATATTCAGAGATCAGGTGGGCCCCAAATCGCTATTCTATGGGCTGATCTAACTGTTGGGCCACTTCCATAGTGATCTGAGGGCTAAAATTTGATATGTACGGTTAATTTATGGCCCTCAGGCCATGCATGCAGTTTTGAGCCAATCAGATGGCGGGAACTATGTGATCTTGCATTCTTCACCAATTTCGGGCCTCTTTAACGTGAATGACTTGATTTTCTCGGATCCCTGGCATGTAAATTCTTCAGTCTTGGTTCTCTGGAGTATGTCCCTTGCCTTTAGTGTCATCAGAGCGTTAATTCCATGCTTTTAGCATCCCGATCCAGTCCCAGCTCGCAATTCCGCCTTGCAACTGAAACATGATTAAAATGGGCTATTAAATGGTACCATGTTCATAAATCTAGGCAACGACTGGGTCTGATATGCAATATTTGACCCTCAACAGCACACTCCGTCGTCGAGCCTTCGCCAAGCCCAGAGAAGCTGCACATAACTTGAACTTCTCTATCGTAAGCATGTCAGCCGGATTCACACTTGTGTTGATATTCTCTAGAGTCATACCTCCTTCCTCAAGCACCCATCGGAGAAAATGACATCACAAATTTATTTTATGATGGACTGACATCTTTCATGCGCCAATTAGACAAGATGATGTGCAATGGAGAATTCATGAACGAAGATGTCAATGATGTGTGGGATTATTTACATAGACTTGCTGAAAACGCATAATCATGGGACATCTCTACAAAACCCACCACTTCTAAGCCTACTCAATCAAAGGAAAAGGGAAGAATGTATGCTTTAAAAGAAGAAGATGACTTAATTGTAAGGGTGGCCAATCTCACAAGAAGAGGTGAGGCCATGGAGCTTCAGAAGGAGAAGGCTAAGGAAGTAGTTTGCGGTAGTTATACTTGTAACATACATACAACTGAAAATTGTCTAACAATACCTGCCTTTCAGGAAATTCTAAATGAGTAGTCAAATGCTGTGAACAACTACCAAAGACCTTTCAGTGGACCCATCTCAAATACATACAACTCTAGATGAAGGAATAGACAAACTACTCCTTGTCAAGGATTCCCTAACCAATTCCTGAATTAAGGGAGCTTTCAAGAGGATCCGGTCTTAAAACACCTTCAAAACCAAGAGCTTTTCAATCAAAGTATATTGTAAGTCATTCAAGACCTTTCAAAGTCCATACAAGGGTATGAGATAAAAATTTCAATTGGGGAGAAAGGGATATTTTTGGCCCAACCTCTCCCCAACACTAAACCACAATACAAAATTAGTAACTCAAGCTCTTCAAATCAATATGTGGAACAATCTAAGTCTATCAGTACTTTTCGAAGTTGTAAAACAACTAAAAAATCTATTCCAGTAAAGACTGAAAAGTCGAAGGACCCGAAAGAAGACACGAATGATAAACCTAGCATTGCCCCACATGGGTTAGAACTAAAACCTCAAGGCAAGTTGATTGCTCCATTCCCTTAGCGGTTGATTGCACCAAAACCTCTATCAAACTCTCAGGATATTCTTAAAGTGCTTAAGCAAGTGAAGGTCAACATTCCTCTACTAGATGTTGTTAAACAAATCCTTTTATACACCAAATTTCTGAAAGATCTATAGCCCAACCAAGAGATGGCAGATTATTCAACAGAGAATTTTTCTGACAGAAAAAGTGAGCGTCATCCTTAAGCAAGATGTGCCACAAAAGTACAAAGACCCCGGTAGCCCAACCATCACATGTGTAATTGGGAACTACCGAATCGAGCATGCACTTCTTGACTTGGGGGCAAGTGTTAATCTGATTCCTTACTCAGTTTATGAACAACTGAGCCTAGGTGAATTAAAACCCACTCGGACCACATTACAACTTGCTAATCGATCGGTTTGTATGCCTAGAGGGATAATTGAGGATGTGTTGGTTCAGGTTGACAAACTCTACTACCCAGTAGATTTTATTGTCACTCCTCAAACCCAGAAATCAGATTCACAGGAATCTCGATCACCAAATCCGATGTCGACAGCCTCCGTAGTACCCCATTCTCAGCTCCCAGTGTCCATATGCCAGATTTTGATCCTGGGACCCTAAAAGGAGGATTTTTCAACGTACATTTATCTCGTAAGAAGCATAACCACAAGTTTACCCAAATCACAAAGGCAACATCATCATCACATATCCACTGATATAAACATTTGAATACAATGCTGGAAGGGAAATACATATGTAAAAAAATCAAAGATCCAGAAGACCGCTGCACGCTCCAAGCTCAATGCTCTGCAATCTAACACCACTTGCATGCATCTATCATGCATAAGCTTATAGAAAGCTTAGAGGATGATGTAAGTATATGCATAAGGTAAGTGCTAAGTATTCAACACAATGCCATAATCATACAATATCAGAAATACTGGTAAGATCATGAATCATACGATATTAGAGTAAGTGAAAATATTGACAAGACCACGAGTCAAACAATATCAGAGTACACAATACAGATCAGCTATGCAAAATGAGGAGTCATAAAGAGCCAAATATCAGATGCTGAAGATGCAATGTAATATACAATTCCTGATGAGTTCACGAATACCGTCAGCCATATCTAAGCCATATAAATCCAAAAACACAGTAACCCAAAATGTCATATGCCGCAGATGTAATGCAATATACGGTGCGAATGGAATGACCATGCTGGAGTGTGAAGTCGGGATGATAATATGCAATATCACAGGCTATGGGGTCCATCACAAGGGACTTCTATCCAAACCAGTCCCATACTTAAATTTAGATAGTCAGACTTAATGTGGTAAACTCCTAATCTCATGTTAGTCGCGCCCCCCAACCAAAATCTTGACCATTGCGAAGGCACATGTAACAAATAGTTGCGCACCACTAGCCCAAGTGGACAGTGAATGAATGAATGAATGAGTATGCAACTCTTACCCAATAAGTCCACATATCAGTATTGTTAATCTCTGGGATCATCACCGGGGTCTAGTACACTCTACATATAAATCGCCACCGACTGACGGGCAACCATGTAAGTGGAAGAGACCTCACTATCCACCCGACTAGTAGTCAGTTAATATCTACCCAACACGTTGATAGCAGACCCATTCACGAGCTAGTCAAACTCAGCCTAGCTATGCCCCCTACTCTTAGGTGGGTAAGACCACACCCCCTCCCAACCGACCACAACACAGTGAGAGACGTAGCCTCCTGATATTTAGCACTTAGACGCTTATGTATCACTCGGTCTCAACTTTGGGGCATCCTCTAGTATCAAGAGGGTTTAGAGATTTTCACCCAGGGCCATCAATGCCGGCCTGATGTTAGTAATAGATTTTTGGTGTCCCATTTGGCCATCCATGACATGATTGTGGAGGCTACTACCCTGATGTCACTAGGGCGTATAGTAATTACAACATGCAATGTAAGATGCATGAGTCATAAAATCTAGTCATGCATCAATCCTGTGTGTACTGTGCGCTCATGTGGGATAACTCTACCTATTAGGGAGTCCATAAACCACCTGCACTATGGCATATGCAATGGTCAATCACATCTCATAACAAACATGCAGATGATGCGTATGGGCATGTATCATGATGCTATGCTGTCACATACTCATAATCGGTATTAATAACTGGCATCGATAATCAACCTCAATAATTTAAACATTTAACCAACATTGCCCCCAAGGAATGACCCACATAGAGCCTAACATACAGTAGACCCATGGCCTCACACAAGGGCCTAATATACAACACCATGGGCCTCACTTGAGAGCTTAATACACATCACAATGGGTTCCATCGCCTGGCCCTTAAATGCATCATAATGGGTTCCATCGCCTAGCCCTTAAATGCATCACAATGGGCCTCATCACATAGACCTCATATGCATCAAGCCGAGGCCGAATGCTCATCACAATGGGCCTCAAATACAGGCCGCATATACATCACATTGGGCCTCAACAATTGGAATCGGCCTCGACAAATGGCCCCGACATTTGGAATCGACAATCAGAATCGACCTCGACAATCATAATCGGCCTCTACAATTGGCCTCGACAATCAAAATTGGTAATCGACCTCGATGATCGGCCTAACAAAGAGCCTAAGGGAAGGTCACAATGAGGGCAACTAACCATCATTGCCCATTAATGTGGACATTTAACCAACATTGCTCCTAATGAGTGGCCCACGTAGAGCCAAACATATAGTGAGCCCATATACATCACCATGGGCCTTGGCACAAGGGCCATGAATACATCACATTGGGCTACTTCTACGGGCCTTAAATATATAATAGGTGGGCCCTGCACATAGGCCATTAATGCATCTCAATGGCTCACAACCCATGGGCCTCAGTACATCACAATGGGCCTCAACCCATGGGCCCCAAATACATCTCAATGGGCCAGAAATATGTTATAATGGGCCTCTTCACACGGAGCGAAAATATATCACAATGGGCCACTCAATGGTCCACACCAATGGGCCTCATATACAACAAGTGGGCTGCATCAATGAGCCACACACACATCACATCAGGCTTTGCATATGGGCCGCAAATATATCACAATGGGTCACGTCATATGGCCTGGAAATACATCACAGTGGGCCGCATCCATGGGCTTCAAATACACAATAGGGCGGCATCATGTGGGCCTTAAATATATCATAAAAGGGGCTCTCAAATGGGCCTAACATACATCACATCAAGGTGGGCCCACACATCAATTAAAGGTCATTTTAGAGCATTACCAAAAATAAATCCCATAGAAAGATCATCTGGGCCATACCACAATAACAGTGGAGATAATGATTTTCACCGTTTAAATTCGCGGGACCCACCATTTTATTTTTCGTCTAACCAAACCATACAGTCACAAAGACCTGAGTTGAATCCAAAACTTCTGTGACCTAAAAAGGGTTTCAATGGTGGTTGTTCAATCTCCACTGTTTTTAGCAGTGTGGTCCACTGATAAACAAATCTGCCTCATTTTTAATCTTTAGCCTTAAGACGAACTCACCATCCAGATGGACGAAGTGGATGTAACACATACATCATACAGTGGGCCCCACACATGGACGATGTGGATTAGCGTATACATCTAATATAAATATATAAATAATGCAACCTAAATATATACACTATGAAATGTATGTACTTTGTAAAGATTTAAAATTTCATCCTAAAATGATGTGTACGTATTTAATGTATATAAACATTATGAAAATAATATTATAATAAAGGAATAATAATTTCACAACATAAAATCAAATTACAAATAATAATATAGCATTGAATATCTTTTATAAGTATGTATACAAAAATCATTAGATACTTTAATGGAATTGTATATTATTTAACAATATTACCAAATACAAATATAATTTTAATTAAATATAATATTGTACAATCTTCAATTCATTTATATGTATAATATGATATTGTATATTATGAATTATGTATATTAATGAATGTGTGAACAACAGCATGTAATTAGTAGTATGTTAATATTAAAATTGTATTTATATATATGTATGAGACTTTAAACATTTTAATTATAAGTAATATACAAAAATAATAAAAATTATATTAATATTAGCATTGGTTAGAAACACATGACGAGAGCCTTACAAATGTCCCATTAGGCCTTTTAACCGTTGACGTCCAACTTCGAAATCATCCAACCATTAGATTGACGGGAAACCCCCATTGGGACTATAAATCACGTGGTGGGCCCCACCTAGGCATTTCATCGGCTCAATCATTGGCCAAGGACCCTTAATAAGGCCTCCAAAACTAATGAACGGAGTAGATTTATCGTAAACATCACTGTGGGCCTACATGTGGTGCGTGTGCACCCTGTGTTGCTGTGCACGACATGCACTGGACCAAAGGATGGTCAAAACGCCATTGACCGAGGCTCACACGAAAATGCGGAGAAACTCCTCCCGCCGTTTTTAAAATTTGAAACCGTTGGGATTCAGACCCCAAAGTGGGCCACTCTGTGTATTTTCGGGACGATCCAAACCATCCATTCTGTTCGTAGGGGCCGGATCAAAACCTTATAGGGGTTTTGACCCCTACATGGGAACGATAGAGAACGGTTTCAGCCGTCCAATCCATTCACGAACGGTTGAGATCCGAAGGAAAGGACGATCGGGTGGCTTCCGTTGCAAGCCAAACCCCCCATTAACCAATGGACCCGGACCTTCCACGAGCCAGCTGGGGAGGGTCGTGTCATTTGCCAAAAACGGCCGGAAATAGCCGTAATGGGGAAAGCAGAGCCCGGGTTCGGCCAGGTAAACGGCCCGAACTTCTATCTTTTTTTCTTTTTCTTTTCTTCTGTCTTCTTCTTCATTTCATGAAGATATCAGCTCCGTTGAAGGCCACGTTTGGGGCCAAAAATCCGACCATAGAGCAGCTTGAAAACGGCCTGAGTGCACTGTTTTGAGGCTACACATGGCCTGAATGCAGGCCCTGTTTGAGGCCGAGCATGGGTTGAGTGTAGGCTCTGTTTAAGGCCAAACCATGGCCTGTGAATGAGGCTGAAACGCAGTCCAGAAACGGCCTGCAAACGATTGCCGTTTGAGCTGCAACACGCCCCAAAAATCTGGCTGCAAACAGCCCAGAAAACAGCCGTTCATCAGACTAAAACAGGGCCGAAACCAGCCCCAGACGGCTTTCAAGTGAACTGTTAATAGTGCTGAAAAACAACGTGCAAACGTGCAAACGGCGAGTGTTTCTAGCTCAAAAACAGAAGCAGGGAAATGGCCTGCAGCAGGGCCGTCTTCACATGGCTAGCAGATGGGCTGCCCTGGCCATGGACCTTGCACGAATGCAGGTGGGCTTCACCCAAAGCTAATGGGTCACTCATATGAGGGGCGTCCCAAACGGCCAGCAGGCTTGGTCGTGCCCTCTAAACAATAAATTAATATTTCATTATTAAGGTAATCTATGCTTATGTAATATAGCATTAAGATATACATACAACATCTTGGTGGGCCACCTCCACGTGGGGCCTACCAGATGTGTGTGTGTGTGTGTGTGTATATATATATATATGTATTCCACATGGGCCTCACCAAACTCCAGGTGGGCCTCACCAAATAAATTTATATTGCTCAAAGCTGGTGGGCCGCACCTGAGATTCGAATCTCAGTGGGCCCCATCCATCAATGGATGTTTGCAGACCGTCCATCAGTGGACATCCAGCACTAGACGTTTGTTGAGGGGGGACCACCATGATATGTGGTTCATCCAGGCCATCCATCAGGGACGACACGCCCTGGACGTCTTTTTATATATATATATATATATATATATATATATATATATATATATATATATATATATATATAGAGTACTATGAGGTCGAGCTGTGTGGGCCCCACCATGATGTGTGTCGAACATCTACCCCATCAGTGAGATGCACATCCATGAACGCAATGTGATGCATGTGGATTACATCCAGGCAGTCCGTCAGAGGTTTCTATGGGCCTGATCTGAGGATTGCATCCAAACCATCCATTCTCAGCCCCACCTTGATGCGTCTAGGGCCATTGATCCCTGGCCGTCCCTCAAAGGACCATTGATCCCTGACCGTCCATCAATGGACTCCAGCGACGCCGTAAACACCTAGGTCCATAGCTCAACTGACAGACTGAGTAGAGATACCTCGTTGCAACGCTGGAGGACTTGGTATGGATCCCTAGTCGGGGTGGCTAACAGAGAAACGGATTGGCTACCCTCGGCGCTCTGTGGGCCCCACCCTGATGTATGTGTTTCATCCAAACCATCCATCCATCTGGTGAAAGATATAATTATCAAGTAGGCCACATGGTCCCTTATCAAGAAGACCACACTGCCATAAACAGTGGGGAGATTAAACGTCCACTATTGAAACCCTTTTGGAGCACCAAGATTCTGGAAAAATAAGATATTTGCCTGACCTCTTAAAACAGGTCCTGGTGACCCTATGAGCGGCTTGGATGGAAAATAAAACACCATGATGGGCCCTGTGGGATTCCAACAGTGGGAATCATGATCACCACTGCTATTTGTGAGATGGCCCAGATGACCCTTTTCAACATAATTCATTTCGAGGTAATACTCTAAAATGATCTCTTAAAATAAAATAAATAGGGTAATTGGTGCGGCTCATCCATGAGGCCCACCTTGATGTAATTGCGGCCAAACACAGGCCCAAACGCCCTTTTTAATGGGCCCTCATAAGCCCTTTACCACACAACATCAATTGACTTAAAACCTTGGGATTATGCGGCTAATGCAAGCTATGAACTCTAGGGATTACTTGCGCTATTCTTGGGCCGTAAGATATTCAGGAACGTTGAATCGGAGTAAAATATTCAACGTATAAGGTGATGATTCTTCCCCTTGAGTTTTTCATTTTCCTATTAGCTTAAGTTATAGTTTTATTCTATCACAAATTGATAATTGCTATCTCCATCTTATATTCACTTGTGTAATTGAATTGCTACATCACATATTTAATGTTATCCTGTATATTTAATTCATGATATTGGATTATTTATGGATTGCTTCTGGGATTTAAACTGATACATTAGTAGAAAACCCTCACTTATAAATGTACACCCATGCTTGGGATGTAACTCGATTGATGGTGATTGCAATGGACTTTCGACCTGGTGTTTATTGCATGGTGGTCTAGATGGATCATTGATGTGGGCCTACCATCCATGAGTTGTTGTGTCTAAGTGGTTTTCAAGGATGGTCTTTTATCACATGGTTTTGATACTCACCCTATATGGCTTATTTTGATATCTGCTATGTGGCTTATTTCGATATCCCCCAATGTAGCTTTGTTCTGGTATTTTTCCTATATGGGTTTTATGTTTTTATCGTGCAATCATGCGATGGTAAGCCCCATATATTGTAATATGATTGGCCACTAGTCGATAGATTTCCATTAAACATCCTAAGATGGCAATCTCATAAGTCGGGGATGGTGGTATGGGACCTATGCCCGAGCTGTCGGCCTACGTTAGTGACAAGCCCCCATAGTGACCTTTGAGCTTACCTAAATTGGCGATTGTAATCGGACTAATAATGATTTGGCTAATCATGTATCCATAACATACTGACGATGACGGGTGACTAATTCTCGATGTCGTAGCACGTGCCCTTAAGATCATCGGGGTATCATTTCGCTAGCTCCCAGACCACCGACTATCGACCTTTGTTCCGACTGGATGATTTTTTCAGGTCAATGATTTGCATGGGTGATGAGCCCAAGTCCGACTGGATGTGCATCCCCAGGTCGATGTGCATTCACGCATCCATGTATTTAAAAAGACTGCATCATGTATTATTTTGATTGCCTTGTTGTTTTATAACTATGCTTACTTAATGCAGCGGTATGTAATCTTGAGGGGAATTCATACTGAGCTGGCCACTCATCCATCAAATATACAATCGTACAGGTAAAACAGGTGGCCCAGGTGATAATTAGTTTCAGGCTGGTGAGGAGCTGGGTACAAGTGCCAGTGGTGTATGGCTGTATTGCCATGAGGCGCTGCGTGATCTTGCGACTCTGATTATATATATATTTTGTTATCTCTCTTGTATAAATTGTGAAATCCAGGTCTTTGTTGATTCACAGACATGGGTTCGTATAAGTCATGATGGGCAACCTCTTGTATATTCCACATGTACTTGTAAAATTTTCCTTTATGCTCACTTGTCCATTCTATGCTCATATGCTTACTCTGATAAAGGAAAAAATATATATATATACTCAAATTTAACCATCCTTTAAGGTTAACACTCGGGTTTTTAGAAAACGGGTTGCATACTCAGGTCCTGAAAACAGGAGGCATTACAGTTGGTATCAGAGCATAGTTTGGACAAACTTGGCCTTAGGAAATGATATTATACAAACTTTAAATATCTCAAATTTGGATGTTTGAAATTAGAAATTCGAACTTAGGTGAATTTCCCTTAGACTTAGAAGATAATTTGAGAATGTAGGAACCTAAACTTAGGTCCCCCATAAATTATTAGGATATTCAGTTTGAATTGATGTGGAATTCCATGTTGATAGGAGAAATTGAGAACATAAAAACTTAAGATTCTAAGTTCCTTGTAGAATTGTTTGGATAGTTGTAGGACTTAGAAATGAACTTAGGTCCGCTTGGAGATTTTAAGTTTAGTCACTTGGACTGAGAAAAAAAAACTTTAGTTCCCCTATAAACAATAGGACCGTTGTTTGAAACTTAAAAATACAACCTTGGTTCCCTTGAGGATTTCAAATTTAGTCATTTGAACTTTAGGCTCCCTTGAAAATTTTAGGTTAGACACTTGGACTTTAACCTATGTAGAAACCCATTAGAATTGGGAGGAAATGAGAATATGGAAACTCAAATGTTAGGCTTCCTGCAAGATTGAACTTAGAAATGATCTTAAGTTCCTTTTAAAATTTCAGGCTTAGTCTTAGGTAAAATTTCAACCCCACGCTAAGCATATTGAAATTAGATTAGAAATCTTAAATGAACTTGGCAACTTTTAAACTCAGGTTTCATGTAGAAATCTGTCTTGAAATTTCCAAGTAGTACTTAGATAATCAAAGTGTGCATTAGAAGCGTAATGGGCCACAGTCTTATTTGTTATGAAAATAGACAATCACATGATAATTCCCAAGAGTCTAGAACAATCGGGGTCATGGACTAATGGAACCATATTTAAACGAAGTTTTCATGGTTTGACTCAAATTCTAAGTCCTAGCAAATCTCAACGATCTCAGTGCCCTGATCAAGCAAATGATTGAGATTTAACATGATCGTGAATTGATACCAAAACCCTCTGCTCTGTAGGCAGATGACTGACGTATCTGGCTTAAACCCACCGCAACCATCTATCTGTGCTAGCTCGAACACTGAAAGTGGAAAATTGCATCATACCCTAGATAGGGGAAAACTATCCTTAGAGGTAAAAGGAAATATAAATGAGAGGCATAATAGTGTTGTCAGTTGTCACTTAAATAAACTTGTAATCTTGGTAAAGGCAATAGGATATTTTGATGTTAAAAAAAAAAAAAAAAAAAAAAACATTAGGATAATTTCTTAATTTTAGGTAACACTAGAATGGTTTCAAACCTTTAGTGGAAATCAATATGCTAGATAGTCAAAGGTTTTGGCAAGTTTGATAATCTTTTCAAGAATATATATTGCGATTTCACAATTAGGCACATCTAAGGTAGGGTACACCTTTAGACAATCGAACTACTTGCAATTTTGATAATCGGAACGTGCGTTACCCAATTCCGATAGTAAAACTTTCTTTAAGGGGGGTAGATTATAATGACCCTTGTCCTAATAGTAAGACAGGAGCGCTTGCATATATAAATAAACTTAGTGCAGAGAACTAGCAAATGCACCCTGGAATTTCTTGGACTGGTCGAGCCAGTTCTAGGACTAGTCGAACAGGGTTTAGGACTAGTCTTAGAACAGTCCAAATATGTAATACCCCGTACTTTTCAGTACTCGAGTGTTACCACGTAGATTAATTTAATATAAATATATAAACAATGCAACCAGAATATATATACTATGAAACGTATATACTTCGTAAAGATTTATAATTTCATGTTATAATGATATGTACGTATTTAATGTATATTAATATTTTGAAACTAATATTATACTAAATTAACATAAGGAATAATTAGTTCACAACATAAAAATCAAATTAAATTTAATATTTTTTCATTGAATATCTTTTATAAGTATGTATATAAAAAATCATTAGATACTTTAATGGAATTGTATATTATTTAACAATATTACCAAATACAAATATAATTTTAATTAAGATATTGTACAATCTTCAATTCATTTATACGTATAATACGATATTGTATATTATGAATTATGTATATTAATGAATGTGTGAACAACAACATGTAATTAGTAGTATGTTAATATTAAAATTATATTCATATATGTATGAGACTTTAAACATTTTAATTACAAGTAATATACAAAAATAATAAGAATTTTATTAATATTAGCATTGGTTAGAAATACATGTGGAGAGCCTCATAAATGGCCCATTTAGGCCTTTTAACCGTTGAAGTCCAATTTCGGGATCATCCGACCACTAGACTGACGAGAAACCACCATCGACTACAAATCACGTTGTGAGCCCCACCTAGGCATATCATCGGCCCAAAACGGACCAGGATGTCCAAGTGGGGCCCCCAAGATGATTGGACAGAGTGGATGCGACACAACCATCGTGATAGGCCCCATATGTGGTGCTTGTGCACCCTGTGTTGCTGTGCATGACATGCACTGGACCAAAAGGGATGGTCAAAACACCATTGATCGAGCCTCACACGAAAATGAGGAGAAACACCTCCCGCCGTTTTAAAATTTGAAATTGTTGGGATTCAAACCCCAAAGTGGGCCACTTTGTGTATTTCCAAGATGATCCAAACTATCCATTCTGTCCGTAAGGGCCCACTGACCAAAACCATATAACTTTATGGACCCATGCAAAGGGACGAGGAAGATTGGTCTGAACCGTCCACTCCCTTCACATGTGGCTGGGATCCAAAGGAGAGGACCATTAGGTGTCTTCTCTTATAAGCCAGCACCTCTTTTATCCAAGGGATTTAGGCCTCTCACGAGCAAGCAAAGGAGGGGTCTCTTCATAGCAAAAAATGGCTAGACAAACCTTAAAGAAAGAAAAGTGGGATTTCCATTTCTGTTTGAGAGAGGATGGCACCACTATGGCCGTCCAATAGGGCCACGTGGGTCCATCCTAGCCTTCCTAATAGGATGGTACGAGATGAAAAAATCACCTATCTTATCTCATGAGAAGGAGAGGAGAAAACGAAGTCATCGCACTCCACAAAACACGTTGGTGGGGCCCACACGATGGATGGCTTGGATGAAATAGATGGACGGCATGGTATACATACATTATGCAGGACCCTAGTTTGTTAATTAGTGTGAGTGTTGAGTCAGCAAGACAGAGAAGCTCCATAGGAAGATTAATCAATTGTCTACCTCAACCGGATGTGTGCTCAAACTCGCCATAGGTAAATCCAAGCCTCACATCCCATGTCCTAAAACACCAGGTACTTAAAACCCTTAAAAATTAATTAGAATACCATAGGGTTTTTGAGTTAGAAAACTTTTCTAAATATTAGAAAATCTCTAAGTTTTCTACCTCTGTCGATTTATCGATAGACTTATCGATATAATTGAGAAGTGCTGTCGACATCCTCAATGATCAATCGATACCATCGAAATGAGGACCAGAGATGTCTAGCAACCACATATTCATTTGGACAGAATTATCGATGTATCGATACCCCTATCGATATCATCAATATTTGAAACTTGAGTCTATCGAAGTTGACTCGATAAAATTGATAGCAGAGTGTATGTGTCCCTGTTTTTTCTAAGAAAATCATATAGACCTTCGATATATCAAAACACTCCTCAATATCCTCGGAATTTAAAATCCAATGATATCGAAAGGCCTTTGATGATATCGATATTGGACACAGTTTTCCTAGCAACATTTTTCAAGTGGTTTTTATCTAGGATCGAAGGTCACTCGATAGAATCAATATTTAAATATCAATGATATCGAGGCTGGATCGATGGCATCGAGAAAGGACATAAACTGTCCAGCAAGCTCACTAATAAAATATTTGGATTTATCGATGCATCGACAGGACCTTCGATATCATCGACATTCAAATTCTGATGATATCGAGTGTACCTCGATCATATCCTTGACCTGAAAATTTTCAAAGGCTTTGTCTCTCTCATTTTCAAATGTCGAGGAATCGAACCTCGTGTCGATGAAATTAGAGTTCGAAATTCGATGACATCAATGCATGTTTCGATTCCCTCGACCACCTAGCAAAAGGTTTCAAAAGCATATGACATTTAAGTTCGTATCATCGAGCGGCCATTCGATGCAATCGAGTGTATACACTCGATGATGTCGACCCTGCTTGATGATATCGAACTCTATCATAAATGTGACCGCTTCATATCCGTTAGAACTTTTTGTCTATATATAGAGAGCTTATCTTTTGTTACTGGTAGAGAAAGAAGGGAGTGCTTTTGAGTGTTTAACCTTAGATCATATACCTAAAGCCCTTTCTCTCTAGGAAGTTCATCCTCTAATCCACCCTCATCATTGATATTCAATAGAGTGGATTGGGGAATGAACTTCCACATTCAAGGATCCTCTTGCTACCACCTTAATGGCAAATCATTAAGTTGGGATGCCTTCAATGCATAGATGATTGGAATCTCTCTATCTACTTAATAGGAAAACATTTGATAGTAGGATTCCATCATAACCTTGACCCAACCCGTTGCCATGCATTGGTATATCTTCTGAGTTACAGTTCAAGGAAATAGAAGACTCTTCATCAACAAAAGAGGAGATCTTCATCAACGAGCTAAAAGGGACTCATCTGCTTATCTGTAAGTTATCAGAGTCCAGAGGACCCTTGTGATCATTCCTTTGTAGGATTGGGTCTAAGGTGTTTCTCACCCCTTGCAAGTCCTCTAGGAGGCCTCCTGTAGGAGTGTACATGGTGGGTGCATTGTGTTGAGCCTTGCTCTGTGGAGAGCATAAACAGTTAGGGTCTTATGGAAGATCTTTGGCCAATGTGCTTAAAAGTGGGTGCATTGTTTTGACCCTTGCTCATGAGAGCAAAAATAGTCAACCTAGGTGTAGGTTGTAAAGGATAAAGGTGACCCTGATTTAAAACCTTGGGTTTGGAGTAAACCGTGTGAAACCTCCTTGGTGAAATTCAGTACACTCAAGGGTTAAGTGCGGTTACCAGGAGTGGAGTAGACAAGTAGTCGAACCACTATAAAAATGATTGTATTTGTGATTGTTATTATCTTTTATTTGTTAATGTGATTTCCTTAAATACATTCATATCTGATTATCTGAGATCACACTTCACACACACGCACAATCATATCCATCATAAACTAGTTTGCATATTGTTTACTTCTTAAATATTTTGTAATTGGATCCTCTACCAGGCTTAGAAACCATGGGGATCTAGATCCAAGTTCTTATGCAGTTGCAATTGGATCTAGATTCCTAAAAGGTTGAAACCAAGTGGGTTAGTTGCGTATCCTGAGTCCACATGGACAATGGCACATGCTATGTGCTTGAAAATGGACAACAATAGAGGGGGTGCTAAGAGTAAGATTGTGGTACATGCAGCATATATATGTGTCACATTAGTACCTTTGGAAATATTGAAAATGGATGAAGTACATGTGGCACATTTGTGAGGGTTGAATATGATCGTCATCACATGTGGCACAAGTGGATCATTGGCATATGCACGGTGCTTCAAGATTGACAATAGTACATGTGGCATATGTGAGACATTAGCGTGCATGGTACATCCATGGCATGTGACGTTAATGCCCTATCACGCCCCAATGTTTCTCATTGGGGAGGTGAGAAAATATATTGTCCATTTTCTTCATAAATATCTAATGTGTAGGAAATTGCCTTTCATTTAGAAGAAAAAATTTACAAAGGAAAGATAGGACATGCCAAAGTGCCTTTCCTTTGCTTTCCGACAACCCAGGAGGCTTGAATAGACTATAAAGAGTATTCTAATTTTAAAATAATAGAAATTGATTATATAACAACCTAATTTTTTCCAAACTTTATAAGACTGGACTAATTAGAATTAATAAATTAATTTTATAATTAGTAACAAAACCAAGCACTTAGCTTAATTGGGTAAATGTAGTCTCGTTGGAAGGATATATTAAAAGATTGACTCTTAACATTGTTGTATTTAACTTTTTTGCTAAATTCTACAAAAACCTAGTGGAATTTTCTATATATTGGGCTCTCTCTTTGTTTAAAGGAAGTAACCACATAAAAGTCTTATAGAAATCCTAAAAACTTAAGACCAAGCATAAAAGGCAGAAAGAAGGCATGAGTTTCATCGTTTTACTTTAATTTTTTTCAATTAATAATTTTTTTTAAAAAACCCTAGGTGTAAATAATGAAAGAAGTGTATCAACCCTGTGTTCATCATTTTGATCTATTGAGAAATTTTGATAAGAGAGAATGATTTTATGCGAGATCTTGTATTAAGAGACCGGCTTCGAGAAATCCAACCATATTAGTTCAGGACAATTCAAATTAGAAGATCTTAAGACCGAATCATGTTATGGCCCTGAATCCTTAAATTAAGTAACTGCTAGATTTCCCTCACTGATCTACATATATTAGGGGATGATAATAGACCATGATGTAAAATGGTTTCAAACAAAATTTGTAGATTTTGGATAATTCAGATTCAAGCGATCCATTATTTTTTCAGTTGTTGATGGAGAAATCAGTGGATGGGTATTGGATCCCAAAACTTGAATTGATCGAGTGTATAAAAGGCTAAGAGATAAAGAAGAAACTCCAAAAATTTTAAAAATCAAATTGTATAACAAAATCTAGCCGACTTCGGTTGATTGATCAAACATGTCGATTTTTGTCTAACAACCAAAAATGAAAATTTGAAAACTTAATTGTTTGATCAAAGGGAAGGTTTGATTTATCAAGGAGATCATCGAGCGATCTTGATTGATCAATGGCTTCGACCTGTAATGACCAAAACTGTCCGATAACCAAATTAAATTAAATCCAACCTATTTCAATCGATCGATGGGTATGTATGATCGATTAAAGGTGGCCAAATTTGTCCAGAGACTTGAGATGTTAAAATCTGAATTTCATCGATCTATAGTTGATTGATCAGAAGATCGATCAATGACCCCTAAGCTGGCTTGATCGATTGACTTCATTGATTGACAATTTTCCTATTGATTTCCAAATTGAGTTAATAATTAATAAAGCTAGTGGGTTGTCTTGGTTGGATCAGAGATGGAACACACTTGATGGAATAGGTAAGCGGATCCTGTACAATTAAAATGAAGGATACGATTGCTATGACAGTTGTGATTACTATAATTGTCATGACTGATGCTATTGATTGTGGTGTAATTTGACTATGATTCTTGTTCTATGATTTACATTTTGAGCAATTATTAATGTGAATTGTTTATGTTACATGCAAAACATTGGTAACATGAATTCATAGTTTCCTCTCAGTGAAATGTGTATGTTGGTTACACATGACAATTCACAGACATTGAGCATGCATTACATGCATCTATAACGTTCTGATACTGATTCTTAGAGGCATGCTCTATATGATTGCATGCATACCTCGTGGCTAGGTTCTTGGGGGATCGCTTAGTATGATTCACTTGTTAGATTTGTTACTAGATGCCCACGTTAGTGAAAGCCTACTCACAGAGTAGATGTGTAAATTGCCCATGCCTACCTATGGTAGAAGTCTGAGGGGTATAGATTCGGGTTGATGGATATCCAACCCAAGCAAGTGGATGAGCATCCCTCTTGACATGCATTTTATGACATCTCAATATCCATACTCATGTTTACATACATATAATTCATTCTTATTTATGTTATCTTATATAGTGTTATGTATGAACAATGATAGGTTCACTAACTAGCCTGTCTAGGTAACGTTGTGGATTGACAATCATACAGAGGCAAATGATACAGGAAGCCTAAGTAAGTATCATAAACGAACCCTAGTTGGCGGATGGGACTCAGGACCAATGGACATATTTGGCAGAATATGAACTTGCCACATTGGATGAATTTCTTGCTTATACTATTGATTGATAGAAGACTAGTTTTTATTCTTTATAGTTAATGATGTTTAGATTAGATTTGACATTATTTTAAACTATGAGTTTTATTTAACAGCACGTGATACAATGGTTGCATGAAGTCCCATATGGGTGGACGTAGTTACATTTTGAAATTTTTATTATATGGTGTGAATATGATGGTTGTGGTAATGGAAAGATAAGTAGTTGTTTGAATGCATTAACATTATTACGATGTGAACTTAAAATATATTAAAGTATGCCTCTAAGAAATTGTATGAAGAATGGGATTCTATACGTGTACGAGTCATGAACCGTAACTCGGGTCTAAGGGTGCAACTTTGTATCTGAATTGCAAGATGTGACAGAATGCTATTAGAGAGATGCTTTCATTAAACTTAGAGTAACATGTAGGTGATGTTCCCATACACACATAATTGGTAGATCCCTTAAACTAGCAAATCGATATATAGGATCCACCCCTTGATTGTGTCAATTAACCAATAATGTAGAAACCAAGTTTAGGTGTCACCAAGACCTTGAATTGTGTTTGTTAACTGATAATTAAAAATATAAACATTTTATTCACAATGTTTTGATGAATAGAAATGGGCAACAAATATCGCTCTCATACTAAAATTTAAATCTTTTATAGGACACGATGGCCCCAAAGTGGACATAGTTTACAAGATATGGTGATGTCGACTAGTACCACTGTCCCTTAGGAATCAATAGTTGACCCAACATTCCGATAGAGTTTGAAACAGCAGATAGAGAATAAGATGAGAATGTTGAAGGAAGAATGGAGACATAAAGTCCCACCCCTCTAATAAGAAAGTTGGGTGGTGTTAGGCCTTTGTGCGCAACTCCCCTTATCACCAACTGCTATGTGTGTTCAAATAGTTGGATCTAGTTCCCAACCATAGGACACTTCATTTGGATCGTGACTCATATGGCAGCCATAATGAAATAACAACAAAATAAATTCATAGCCCTATTGAACATGATAACAAACATGAGTCAGGGACCTCAAGGCTAGCAAAATCCAACCTTTATAAGACACGAGTAGCTAGGTGGAGTTGACCTACTGGAGAAATTCCTGAAATTATGACCACTACTGTTCAAAAAGGTTTCAGATACGATGAGAGAGGAAGACTAGCTGACGCAAGTTGAGAAGATTCTCAAAGTGATGAACTGTCCAAAAAACCAAATGGTCAAGATGGCAACATTCGTTCTTCAAGGAGAAGTGGACATATGCTAGAGATAGGCAAAGGGAATGGTCACAGCAATGCATGTGTGGACTTAGAGCGAGTTCAAGTGCAGGATCAATTAGAAGTATTTCCCTAAAGCCTATCATCTTTAGAAGATGGCTGAGTTTTCAAAATTAGGTCAAGGGGCCATGACAAGAGCCTAGTACAAGGTAAAGTTCATTGAGTTATCTCAATTTGCCCTAAAGTTGGTAGAAGACAAAGAGTACAAAATCCATAAGTTTAAAGAAGGCCTGCTGCAAAATATTAGAGCTCAATTTTTCTATGTGGATATTAAAAAATATTCTCAGATTGTCAATAAGGTCCTACAGGCTAAAAGAGATTATGAACAACCCACACACAATTGAGAGAACATTAGAATAAAACTACACCTACACAACAACAACCGTTAAAAAAGAGGCAACATACTAATGCCCCCATCGCGGCATCAAATAATTAGGAACAAAAATTTAGAGAAAATTATACATATTGTGAAAAATATAAGCATAGGCACAATTTTGAAGGACTCAACTCAAAGACATTGAGCAATTTCCATGTCATACCCTAGACTCGATAACCGAACTCACAAGGAACCCGATGGCAGGTTCTGGGCAACAACCTCCATAGTACCCCACTCTCGGCTCTTAGGCCGGGTTCCGATCCTGGGATCCCACAAGGAGGATTTTCATAACCAAATAACCATTTCTAATATGAGCATACCCAAGATCACAGCAAGTATATTTGAGAATAACAAAGGTACACATCATAAAATTCACTATAAATTTGAACTTTTACAAGTACAAAGCGTAAAAAGGAAAACATCTGATAGCAAAAGAAGTAGGAAGAAGATCTGCAACACCGGGGTCCTCGGCTCAACTCTAATCCAAGCTCTGCCGCCATGATGCTGATCTAGCATCACCTACACACATTAATCATGCATAAGCTTATAGAAGCTTAGAAGGTGGTGAAGGTGTGTGATAATGGTGCATAGAAGAATAGTAGGAGATATAGGAAGGGAAACATGATCAATGACAATATTGCTAGCCTTACCAAGCCTTATCATGAATACAATGTAATGAGTTGGACGTCATACCAAGGTGATACATAAAGGGCTTAGGTAGCCGATGCAAATGCAATGCAAAGTGATGTTAGTGCTCATATCCGAATCCACATATCAAGTACATTTTCATCATAAGGAAATCACCAGGGTCTAGTAAGCTCCAAATGGCCGCTCTCCTGACCCGCATAGTCAAACGAGCGTAAGAGACCTCACTACCCGTCGGTGGACAGCCAATCACCAACAAGGCTCAATGGTAGCGAACCCATTTACGAGCTAGTCAAACTCAGCCTAGTAATCAGCCTTCTTACACTAGGCGGGTAAGGCCACACCCTTTCCCAACCGACTACATGACAGGTGGGAGTCGCGGCCTAGTGGTATAAGGCCCTCGTGCGCTCATAGTTTCCACTCGGTCACGACGTTGGGGCGATCCTTAGTACCATAGAAGTTTTGAAAATTTCACCCATGGGCATCCTATGCACCCGGTAGTTCAAGTAATATTTTCGATGTTCACACACACGGTCATCCACGAATGTCCCTATGGAGGCAAGGCCCTGATGAAGCAAGGGTGGTATCATCATGAAATGCGATGCCAATGGATGAGTCACACACATAGATCATGCACAAGCTTCGGGCACTCAATGTGCACAAGGAGAGAAACTCCATCCCTCACACAGATGATGGATATGGGTCATAATGATGTAAGTGCACTACCTGTAGAATATGTTCCTCATTCCCAAGGAGGGACGAGGTCTAGATACGTAGACAGGTACTCTAAGGAGAAGTGAAGTCCTCTAGTGGGGGCCCAATACTTTGGGATGACCCACAAGCTAAGAGAGTCATAAAGCCTCAAGGAGGAAACGGTCCTAACAAGGTCCAAGGTGGGCCTTCAACCACCTATGAGGACCCTATGGGCCTACCTTAGGGCCACCAAGGAGGACATCCAGCCTCAACTGGGTCCCAAAAGGTAGCCCGCTACTCATATAAAATAAAATCCAAAGCCCAAGCAATCCACAGCCTAGTGGGCCATACACTGAGCCCAATACATAGGCAACATGGTGGGCCCTCAAGCAAGGTTTGGGCCAAAGCATAAATGTCATGAGTCCAGTCATTGTGGTAGGCCTAATGGGCAGTCCATTATTCCAACATATGGGTGATCCTTATATTTAAAACAAGTAAGTTGGGCCTCACATCTCGGCCCAAGTATGGATTTATTTTAATGGGCAAGCAAGGGCCCAACTACTTGAATATTTGGCCCATAAAACCCATCACAATGGCATGATAATATAGGCCCCAAGGGTCCAATGGGCCTATCAAAAAGTTTCAAGATAATGGGCCCAAAGAAAACCCAACAATTAACTAAGAAGAACAGTCCAATACAAACCCAATTGGAATGGGCCTTAAATATGCACTAATTAAGCCAAAAAATAAAATAAAAATAGGGCAAGACATGTGTAATAATGTTCCCAAATTTGGTAGACCATGTTGCCCCAAAACATCCATTTATGGGCAGCAACCATGGGTCTATTACTGAATTTCCAGCCCACCCACAATCGGCATTGCTAGAAATTCAAAATTTTAATTAAATTATATGTTTATCTTAGTTCCTAGTGACCCATACATGTCACAAGGGGGTCCACCAAATGAATAGAGTATATTTAACGCATAAATCAAATGGGCTATGTTGCTAGACTGGATGTCCAACACTAATGGGCTAGGCGTCCCATGGTGGGCAGCCTTATGGGCATAGGTAATTGGCCCAAAACTCACCCAAATGGACCCCAAAAATAGAAATTACAGACGGAGGTGGCTATGTCCCATATGGACCAAGATAGGATGGAAGGTGGGACAACAAAACTCATCAAGGTGGGCCCACAAGGTGGCACGACGGCCACCAAGGCGGAGGGCCACTGGCGCCCGTCAGTGGGCCACTCCAGGCCGCACCACGGACGGTACAAGGGCCCGTTGGCCCTAAAAAGGTACAGAGTACGAGAATGTACACCGCGACACACTTTTACAAAATTTCATGATTTTTGATAACTAAAAGTATTTTAATTAATTTAAATAACATAGTTTATCCAGAAAATCTATCGACCTGGACGTCCCAATGTGGTGGGCGGTCCAGCCCTTGTCACGGTGTGCACAGGGATCTGTTGGCCCCAAAAATTGGTAGGTGAGTCCTAACATGGGTAGACACACACTTAAATTTTTTTATAATTTTTGGATACTCAAAAATATTTTAATTAAATTCAGAATTACAATCTATTCGAAATTCTGCTAAGTGCAGAATTCTGGATAAATCATGATTGAGCACCCAATGGGGTGGGCCCTGGATGTCCAAAAATTGGGAAAATTAAATTTAAACATTCTCTCATATATGTAGTACAAGGTGGGGTCCACCAAAGTAGCCCACTATTATGACTCAAATATTGCATAATTTTCCCTATTTACAATCTTGCTGGAATTACAGCAGAAAACCTAGCAAGTACCCATATTAGCCCACCCTTTTGGGGACCCAAATGAGGTCAATTAGGATGGAATTTGGCATACTTATAGGTGGGATACCCATATTCAAAAATCATATTTCAATTGATATACAATTTCCCACTAAAAGCCCCAAATCCTGGCCTCAAGTTGGCCCAAAAATCTGTTCAGACAGATTTGGACAACAACATGTAATAGAAATAATTAAAATATAAACATTGTTTTCCATGGGATTTAACCCCAGGAATTTGTGTGGTGGACCACCCCAGTGGGCCCGAAAAAATGTTCAGACCTACCCCATCATCAAATACCCCTTGCATGTATCCCATTTAGGTGGATTTTGGGCCCACATGTCTAAGGATGAACCGCTATGGGCATCCAAGCTCCATGGTTGGTCTGGATTTTTGTTGGCCTAGAAGGTGGGCAACACATGCAAGATCAGAATTCTATTATAAAGGAAAAAAATTAATTGGCCACAAGAGGAGGGGCTCCACCACATTGAGGCCCTCCCCTCATCAATCACACCATACGTTACTTCTATTCATATGTTACAATAAAGACCCACCACATGCATGTCCTAGATTCAAGATCAATGGTTGGGATGTCATCCCAACCATGATTCTAAGGTCTAGATGACCTATCATGCCATGGAATCCAAGTAATTCTCTATGATGGGGGCCCATAGAGGGAAAACCCCATGCATAGGCATGCATGCATCAAATAGGCCATTTGGCCACAACTAAGGGATGATGTAGGATCTCCACCATTGATTAGTGGGTCCTACACTTCCTATATAAAAAAAGAGATCTAAGAACATAAAAATAGAAATCCTAAATCCTAGGAGTACACCCATCTTAGATTGCTCCAAACTTGGACCTCCTAGCTCTTAGTGCACCAAGGGATCCATATCAATGGGTGAACTTGGATTTAGATGGTTAGATTTAGAGGATTAGAGGGGAAATGGGTCTGGAATGGGGTGGACGTCCCACCCCTCTTGCTTGGAGAAAATGGGAATGAGAAGGAGAGAGGAGAGATGAGGAGAAGAGAAGAAAGGTGAGAAATGAAGTGAAAAGGCTAGCAAGGGAGGGTTTTAGCCAAAGTAATGATTGCTTTTCTAGGAAAGGGGCTCTCTCTCTCTCTCTCCCTAGAGAAGAAATATTATGAAAATTTCAGATATAGGGAAGAGGGAAAGTGGCTTTTGTATGGGAGATAGAAAAAGGAGCCCTCTTTAGTAAGAGGACCCGTGATTGCTAGCTAGTTAAGTAGGCTAGGGACCTAGTCTACTCCACCTACCCTATGATGGCTAGGGTGATGAAACCTAGGCTAGGGACTTGCACCAAATCCTAGGTGGGCCCCACAATCACGATCAATGGCCTAGAATGAGCACGGCCCACAACTCATGATCTATAACTCGGATTGTTGTACGAGATGCGGCGATGGAACCGCGACGATAATGTGGTCACTATGGCACTAAATTTGGGTCAATTCGGTGGGTCTATGTGACCGGACTTGAGGATGACCGTAAACACTAATCGAAGGTCACGGGTCATCGGGATTCAACCGGTAGGACCACGGGACCAAGATGAACGAGATGCCTACTCACACACACACACATGCGAACTCGGGTCGGGTCTCACAACCCTCCCCACCAACAAGGAAATTTCATCCTCGAAATTGACCAATCGAAGACAAGATGAAAGACAAAACACCACCATCATATATCAATCATCAAAAGAGAAGGTAATACAAGAAGCATATATTAATCATCGAACAAATGGGGGTAACGCTTTCTAATCTCGAGCTAACGCTCTCTAATCTCGGCCTCCGAATGATGACCCCATTGCACCTTTACTAAGGGAATGACCTTGGTCCCGAGGACTTGCTCCTTCCAATCAAGAATACGAATTGGCCGCTTAATGTAGGAAGCATCCTCATGGACCTCAAGTGCTGCCAATAATCATAGGGATAGTGTTCGACCCACACTTCTGTAACATAGAAATATGGAAACATCATGGATAGCAGACAACTCGGGAGGTAAGGCAAGCCTATAGGCCATAGCGCCCACGCGCTCAGTAATCTCTAAAGGTCTAATAAATCTTGGGGCAAGCTTGCCCTTCACACCAAAGCGAACCATGCCTTTCATAGGCAAGACCTTGAGATATACCATGTCCCCAACCGCAAACTCGAGGGGTCGACGTTGACGATTAGTAAAAATCTTCTGCCAGCTCTGAGATGTGCGCATCCTCTGCATGATAACATCAATAGCCTCCGACATCTACTGCACAAGCTCAGGACCTAAGAGACGACACTCTCCAACCTCGGTCCAACAGCTAGGAGATCTACCACGGTCTACCATATAGTGCCTCAAAAGGAGTCATGCCGATAGTCGCCTAAGAGCTATTATTGTACACGAACTCAGCGAGGCGCATATAACGTCTGCTGCATAAGCTCGGGGCCTAAGAGATGACACTCTTCAACCTCGGTCTAACAACTAGGAGATCGCATAGTCTACCATAAAGTGCCTCAAAAGGAGCCATGTCGATAGTCGCCTAATAGCTGTTGTTATATGCGAACTCGGCGAGCACATATGCTCATCCCAAATGCCCGTAAAGTTGATCACACAAGCTCGAGCATATCCTCAAGGATCTGGTTGACCCTTTCGCGCCCATCCGTTTGTGGATGATAAGCGGTCTTGAGACTCAAAGTGACTCCCATCGCTGTTAGAAAATCCTCCAAAAGCGAGACGTAAATCTAGAGTCTCGGTTTGAAACGATCGAAACTGGAATGCCATGCAGTCTCACTATCCCCTCAATGAACACCTTTGCAAGCCGGTCCATAGATTAGGAAGCACGCACCGGAATGAAATCAGTTGACTTCGTCAACAATCGATGATAACCTAGATGGTATCGTGACCATGCTAAGTCCTCGACAAACCTGCGATGAAGTCCATCGATACATGGTCTCACTTCCACTCTAGAAGGTTCAACGGCTACAAGGGACCAGGGGGTCTCTGATGATTGGCCTTGACATGGTGGCATGTGTCACACTCGGCCACAAAACTAGCAATTTGGCGCTTCATCCCCTACCAAAAATATTGCCTCCTCATATCACGATACATCTTCGTGGAGCCTGGGTGAATAGTAAGTCTCTATCGATGTGCCTAGATCATCAGATCACGATGTAACTCTAGCACGTCCGGGACACACAATCAGCCTTTGAAGCATAATCCACCATCAGAACCAATCTGCCAGTCTGACTACTCCACGAATGCGACCTCTGTTAGGTACTCCTGAAGTGACTCGTCCGTCTACTGAGCTTCGATCACCCTAACCACCAAAGAGGGTTGAATCGACAAGCTCGAAAGCTGAATAATGGAAGAATGAAGACCGAACTCAAAGTTAAACTTTAAAACATCCTCGAGCATCTGCCACTGTCGAACCATCATATCTGCCATTAGGCCTTATGGCTGACGGCTAAGCGCATCCGCCACCACGTTTGCCTTGTCCAGGTGGTACTAAAGATAAAAATCATAGTCCTTCAATAACTCCATCCATCGCCTCTGACGCATGTTTAACTCGGATTGCGAAAACAGATACTTCAAGATCATATGATCCGAGAAGAGCTCGAACCTGACCCCATATAGCTAATGCCTCCACATCTTCAGTGCAAAGACGACAGCTGCAAGCTCCAAGTCATGGGTGGGGTATTTCAGCTCATGGACCTTGAGCTGGCACGAGGCATACGCCACTGGCTTCCCATGCTGCATCAGTACAGCACCCAAGCCAATTCTAGAGGCATCAGTGAAAACAACAAAACCCTCACTCCCATCAGGAAGATTGAGAATAGGAGCAGACGTGAGGCGGTCCTTCAACTCCGTAAATGCTTCCTCACAGGCGTCACTCCAAACGAACTCAACGCCCTTCCATGTCAACCGGGTCAACGGTACAACAATACGGGAGAATCCCTCGATAAATCATCGGTAATATCCCGCTAGACCAAGGAAAAGACGGATCTCGGATACGTTCGTGGGCTGGCCCCACTGACGCACTACCTCAACCTTTGAAGGGTCCACTGCAACGCCATCCCTCGTCACCATGTGATCGAGGAACTTCACCTCCTCCTGCCAAAACTCGCACTTCTCTAGCTTCGCATACAGCTGGTGTGCGCGGAGGGTCTGTAATTTAACCCCCAGATGCTGCTCGTGCTCCTCCTGGGTCCTCGAATATACAAGAATATCATCAATGAATACTACCACGAACTGATCAAGGAATGGCTGGAAGACCTCGTTTATTAGCTGTATGAATACAGAGGGCGCATTGGTCAGCCCGAACGACATGACTAGAGACTCAAAGTGACTATAATGCATCTAGAAAGCCGTCTTCGAAATATCCACCTCTCGGACCTGAATCTGATGGTAACCGGAGCGCAAGTCTATCTTGAAAAAATACTTTGCACCCTATAACTGATCGAACAGATCATCAATACGGGGAAGCGGGTATCGGTTCTTGATGGTGACTCTGTTAATCTCACGATAGTCCACACAGAGCCGCAACGAGCCATCCTTCTTCTTCACAAACAATACCGAGGCTCCCCAAGGTGAACTGCTGGGACGAATGAAACCTAACTCCTGGAGCTTATCCAAATGCTCCTGCATTTCTCTCAACTCCAACTGTGCCATCCGGTAGGAGGCCTTCGAGATAGGCGCGGTACCAGGCACCAAATCAATCTGAAACTCCACTTGTCGATGCGGTGGCAAACCCGGGATCTCCAGGAACACTTCCGGGTACTCGCAAACAACTGACAGCTGCTCAATACACCCTGCCATAAAATTCTCGATGACAGAAGCCAAGAAAATAGATTACGGTCTCCACTAGGCTCGACGATAAATTGGAATACTGGCAAGCCTGGAATGTGAAACGTAACTGTCCTCGCGGTATAGTCTAGGATGTCATAATACTCTGCAAGTGAGTCCATACCCAGAATAACATCAAAGTTTTTCATCGGCATCACGAACAAATCTGCAGGAAGAAACATCTCGCCCACTAACACCGGGCAAGAAGGACAGCGATGGGTCAACACAATGGACTTTCCCATGGGAGTCGAGACTGCCAAGGCCTCAGACACGGACTCCGATGGAATATCGCTTGATCAGCAAAACTACTCGGCCACAAAAGAATGGGGTGCACTAGAATCAAATAAAATATAAGCAACGCAAGTAGAAACAAGAAGAATACCCTCGACGACTCTACCGATCGATGATTGCGGGTCTTGGCCTGGTGCCTGCTGCGCAGAATAAAAGCGGCCCTGAGCTGGTAAGGGGAGCAAACTGAAAGACTGTGGATCAGTAGTCTATGCCTGCTGGGCTGCAATACATACTTAACCTAGCGATTGGACATACGGATATCCCCTCTGCTGCTGCTGATACTGTTGTCTCTGTTAGGGAGGTCTACCTGGCTGCCTCTGCTGCTGAGGAGGAGCCCTAGGAGCAGCGGGTGGAAGTTTTACTAGCTACTGCTGTTGAGGAGGACGAGGAGGAGGCAATTGCGGTGGCCTCTGCTGCTGAATGGGGAGAGGGCACACACACCTCCAATGCCCAGCCTGTCCACAACCAAAGTAAACACTGAAAAATGGGCCAGAATATGGAATGGCTGGTGGTGTTGATGATGATGAAGGAGCTATTGAATGAGCCATAGGCTGACGACACCTTGATCTGTCCCTCCACCTCTGCTGACAGTGCTGCTTGGAACTGCCGGCCGGTGCTCTCCTCTTCCAATCTCCACTGGAACTCTGCTCTCTCGATCTCTGGGTCATAGCCCAGTCCTCCTCATAAACTAGTACTCGATGAACGACCTGGTCGAACGTCTCTAAACAATGCCCTACCACACAAGTACGAAGGGAAGGACACAAGCCAATTACAAAACTACGGGCCCTCATCTTCTCATCGCAGGTGAGATGAAGAGCAAATCTAGACAAGGCCAAGAAATAGGCCTCATACTAAGATACTGACAAATCTCTCTGAACCAGGGTCTCAAACTCGATCACCCTCTGGATCTGAACATCCTCGGGGAAGAATTTTTGGTCAAAACGGACCATAAATTCCTCCCAGGTCTAAATAAACTGAGGCCCGACCATCCTGGATACAGACGACCACCAATGATGGGCCTCACCCTGAAGTAGATAGGTTGCAAGGAAAACTCTCTAATCCGCAGGACATTGCATAGTGTCAAAAATTCTCGCAATCTCAGTGCGCCATGCCTCGGTGGTAGAAGGGTTAAGGTCACTACTAAACCTTGGGGCATCATGCTGCTGGAACTCTCGAGATATCACGCTCGCACAGTAAGTCAGACTGGCCAGGAACATCGGTGGTAGCAGGTTGACGAGTCTATAATGCTGTAGCAACAAGCTGCATCAGCTGATGGAAATGCTCGGCTCCTATAGGCACTGTCAAAAAAGCAGGAGCGGCACTCACCTTGGGCTGAGGTACGGGTGCTGCTGGCGGAGCAGGAGCCTCTGTAACTAGAACAGCAGGCTGAGGAGGGGGAACCGGCATGGGAACTGGAGCAACTGAAGGAGTGGGCGTTATAGGCTCAACCGGAGGAACCATATAGGGCCTCCACCATGGATTGGTGGGCCCTACATGCTTCCATGCATGTAGAAAAAAGGAAAGGAAGAAAGGAAAGAAGAAGAAGGAGAGATGAAGCCAAGAAGAACACCCACCTTGAAATGTCTCCCAAACTCCAAGATCCAAGTACAAGGCTTCAAGAGGAAGATATTTGATGGTTGTAGATGGGTTGCTAATGGATAGATGGAGAGGGTCATGCCCTAGACTCTGTAACCGGACTCACAAGGAATCCAATAGCCGGTTCTGACCGCAACACCCTCCGTAGTACCCCACTTTCGGCTCCTAGCGCCCAGTTCCGATCCTGAGATCCCACAAGGAGAATTTCCATAATCAAATAACCATTTTCGATACGAGCATACCCAAGATTACAACAAGTATATTTGAGAATAACAAAGGTACACATCATAAAATCTACTATAAATTTAAACTTTTACAAGTACAAAGCAGAAAAGGAATATATCCAGATAGCAAAAGAAGTAGGAAGAAGATCTACAACACCGGAGGTCCTCGGCTCAACTCTAATCCAAGCTCTGCTACTACGATGTTGATCTAGGATCACCTGCACGCATTAATCATGCATAAGCTTATGGAAGCTTAGAGGGTGGTGAAGGTGTGTGATAATGGTGCAGAAGAATAGTAGGAGATGTAGGAAGGGAAACATAATCAATGACAATTTCATTAGCCTTACCAAGGCTTATCATGAATACAATGCAATGAGTACTAGACACCATACCAAAGCGATACATAAAGGGCTTATGTAGCCGATGCAAATGCAATGCAAAGCGATGCCGTGTTCATATCCAATCCACATATCAAGAACATTTCCATCATAAGGAAATCACCGGGGTCCATTACACTGCTGGATGACTACCGCTCTACGGACCCCGCACAGTCAAACGAGCGTAAGAGACCTCACTACCCTTCCTACAGATAGCCAATCACCAATAAGGCCTGAAGGTAGTGGATCCATTTATGAGCTGGTCGGACTCAGCCTAGCAATACCTTCTTATACCAGGCGGGTAAGGCCATACCCCTACCCAACCGACTACATGATAGTGAGAGTCACAGCTTAACGGTATAAGGCCCTCGTGCGCTCATAGTTTCTACTCGGTCACGGCGTTGGGGCAGATCCTTGGTACCATGGAAGTTTTGAGAATTTCACCCATGGGCATCCTATGCACCCGGTATGCTCAAGTAATATTTTTGGTGTCCACACATACAACCATCCACGAACGTCCCTGCGAAGGCAAGGCCCTAATGAAGCAAGGGTGGTATCATCATGAAATGTGATGCCAATGCATGAGTCACACATACAGATCATGCACTAGCTTCAGGCACTCAATATGCACAAGGGGAGAAACTCCATCCCTCTATGACCACCACACAATGCAATCAATTTACACACATGATGCATATGGGTCACAATGATGTAAGAGCGCTACCTATAGAGTATATTTATCCTTCCCAAGGAGGGACAATGTCTAGATACATAGACAGGTACTCTAAGGAGAAGTAAAGTCCTCTAGTAGGGAGCCCAATACTTTGGGATAACCAACAAGCTAAGAGAGTCACAAAGCCTCAAGGAGGAAATAGTCCTAACAAGGTCCAAGATAGGCCTTCAACAACCTATGAGGACCCTATGGGCCTACCTTAGGGCCACCAAGGAGGACATCCAACCTTAACTGGATCCCAAAAGATAGCCCGATATGCATATAAAGTAAAATCCAAGGCCCAAGCAATCCATGGCCTAGTAGGCCATACACCATGCCCAATACATAGGCAACATGGTGGGCCCTCAAGCAATGTTTGGGCCAAACCATAAAGATTATGAGTTCACTCATTGTGGTGGGCCTAATGGGCAGCCCATTATTCTAACATATAGGTGATCCTTATATTTAAAATAAGTAAGTTGGGCTCACATCTCGGCCTAAGTATGGGTTTATTTTAATGGGCAAGCAAGGGCCCAACTACTTGAATATTTGGCCCATAAAACCCATCACAATGGCATGATAATATAGGCCCCAAGGGTCTAATGGGCTTATCAAAAGTTTCAAGACAATGGGTCTAAGAAAACCCAACAATTAGCTAAGAAGACTAGTCCAATACAAACCCAATTGGAATGGGCCTTAATATGCACTAATTAACCCCAAAAATCTAATTAAAATGGGCAAGAAATGTGTAATAATAATCCAAAATTTAGTGGGCCATGCGCCCAAAACATCCATTTATGGGCGGCAACCAGGGCTCATTGTTGAATTTCCAGCCCACCCATTTATCTGGCATTGCTGGAAATTCAAAAACACATAAATCAAATGGGCCATGTAGCTGGACTAGACGTCCAGCAGCAGCCCAATGGGCTGAGCGTCCCTTGGTAGGCAGCCTTATGGGCCTGGGTAATTGGCCCAAAACTCACCCAAATGGATCCCAAAAATGGAAACTACAGAGGGTAGTGGCTATGTCCCACATGAACTAAGATAGGATGGAAGGTGGGACAACAAAACTCATCAAGATGAGCCCACAAGTTGGCCTGGACGGCCAGCCAAGGCTGGACGCCCCAGCCTGGGCGTCCTAGTCTGGTGGGCCACTCCAGGCCGTACCACGGATGGTACAGGGGCCCGTTGGCCTGGAAATTTTATAGGTTGGTACTTCCATGCGTGGGCTACACTTTCACAAAAATTTTGTGATTTTTGGATCACTAGAAATATTTTAATTAATTTAACGAATACAATCTATCCAGAAAATCTGTCTGACCTAGACGTCCCAACATGGTGGGCCGGTCTAGCCCTTGCCACGGTGTGTACAGGGATCCGTTGGCCCAAAAAATTGGTAGGTGGGTCCTTGCCATGGGTGGAACACACCTCCACAAAAGTTTTTGATTTTTGAATACTCATAAATATTTTAATTAAATTCGGAATTACAATCTGTTCAGAATTTCTACTAAGTGCAAAATTCTGGATAGATCATGGTTGAGCGCCCAATGGGGTGGGCCCTGGATGTCCAAAAATTGAGGAAATTAAATTTAAACATTCTCTCATATATGTAGTACAAGGTGGGGTCCACCAAAGTGGCCCACTTGATCAGAAACTATTTTAAAATTTTACATTTCCAAATTACAACCTTGTTGGAATTACAGCAGAAAACCCAGCAAGTACCCATATTGGCCCACCCTTTTGGGGATCCAAATGAGGTCAATTGGAGTTGGAATTTGGCATGCTTATAGGTGAGATACCCATATTCAAAAATCATATTTCACTTGTATACAATTCTCCACCAAAAGCCCCAAATCCTGGCCTCAAGTAGGCCCAAAAATCTGTCCAGACAGATTTGGACAGCAACATGTAATAGAAAGAATTAAAATATAAACATTATTTTTCATGGGATTTAACCCCAGGAATTTGTGTGGTGGACCACTCCAGTGGGCCCCACAATTATCCAGACCTTCTCCGTCATCAAATACCCCTTGCATGTGTCCCATTTAGGTGGATTTTGGGGCCACATGTCTAAGGATGGACCACTATGGGCATCTAAGCTCCATGGTTGGTCTGGATTTTTGTTGGCCTACAAGGTGGGCCACACATGCAAGATCAGAATTCTATCATTAAAAAAAATATAAAGAATCGGCCACAAGAAGAGGGGCTCCACCACATTGAGGCTCTTTCCTTCATCAATCACACCATACATTCCTTCTATTCATATGTTACAACAAAGATCCACCACATGCATGTCCTAGATTCAAGATCAATGGTTGGGATGCCATCCCAACCATGATTCTAAGGTCTAGATGACCTATCATGCCATGGAATCCAAGTAATCCTCCATAATGGGGGGCCATAGAGGGAAAACCCCATGCATGGGCATGCATGCATCAAATAGGCCATTTGGCCACAACTAAGGGATGATGTAGGATCTCCACCATTGATTGGTGGGTCCTACACTTCCCATAAAAAAAGAGATCTAAGAACATGAAAATAAAAATCCTAAATCCTAGGAGTACACCCACCTTAGATTGCTCTAAACTTAGACCTCCTATCTCCTAGTGCACCAAGGGATCCATATATATGGGTGAGATTGGATTTAGATGGTTAGATTTAGAGGATTAGAGGGGAAATGACGCTAGAATGGAGGGAAGATGGGTTGGAGAAAATGGGAATGAGAAGGAGAGAGGAGAGAGAGGAGAAGAGAAGAAAGGAAAGAAATGAAGTGAAAAGGCTAGCAAGGGAGGGTTTTAGCCAAAGTAATGATTGATTTTCTAGAAAAGGAGCTCTCTCTCTCTCTCTCTCTCTCTCTCTCTCTCTCTCTCTCTCACTAGAGGAGAGGGAAAGTAGCTTTTGTCTGGGAGATAGAAAAAGGAGCCCTCTTTAGTAAGAGGACCCGTGATTGCTAGCTAGTTAAGTAGGCTAGGGACCTAGTCTACTCCACCTACCCTATGATGGCTAGGGTGATGAAACCTAGGCTAGGGACTTGCACCAAATCCTAGGTGGGCCCCACAATCACGATCAATGGCCTAGAATGAGCACGGCCCACAACTCATGATCTATAACTCGGATTGTTGTACGAGACGCGACGACGATGCGGTAGCTATGACACTACATTTGGGTCGACCCGATCGCGACATCAAATAATTAGGAACAAAAATTTAGAGAAAATTATACATATTGTGAAAAATATAAGCATAGGCATAATTTTGAAGGACTCAACTCAAAGACATTGAGCAATTTCCACCACTTCAGCAGTCATCCTTATGACTACTATTCTCCGCACCAACTCAGTAGTCTGTCTAGTCACCCCAGATATCTAAACTTTCGCACTTATACCCTCAAGCATCACATTTCGCATCTCCCCAACCATCTTAAAATAATGCGAATCGACCCCAACAATCATCCTGACCCACAAATTCTCAATGAGGACAACCACTCAAACAACAGCCTAAGCAAGCCATGGTTTACAATGTCGTGCCTACTGAAGAAATGGAAGTGGATAATAATGTCATATAAGGTACAATTATAATTTTTTATCAGTTCATTGCCATATTGTTTGATTCTAGACCTTTATTATCATTTATTGCAACTGTGTTGGTTGAATGTTTAGGTGTGATCCCTGTAACTCTTAGAAGTTGATTTCAGTAGAGTCACCCATGGAAAAACTATCATTTTATATATAATATGTAAATATTATGAAATTATAATTGAAGGTATTTTGATGCCTGAAGATTTAGTAGTAATGGAGATGAAGGGGTAGGATGTTATCCTAG
Source organism: Magnolia sinica (assembly GCF_029962835.1). Classification (NCBI taxonomy): domain Eukaryota; kingdom Viridiplantae; phylum Streptophyta; class Magnoliopsida; order Magnoliales; family Magnoliaceae; genus Magnolia; species Magnolia sinica. The sequence continues at coordinate 81,803,779 of NC_080576.1, read as the reverse complement.
GGATGGATTGACGTACTTCCTATCTCGCCAAGATCAATTTTTCATGTTAAGATAGTGACTTTCTCTATTCCAAGGAGAGAGCCTTTCTAAATCTGAGGTCAGCAAAATGACAAAAGAGTAGAACGCATTATGGTATTAAAGGGTCGATAATCGTTGTAGTTGATTTAGAGAAAATTTTAATCATGAAGGATTATCTAGAAGTTGAAAATATAGTTTGATTGTCACGTAAAAGAGAAGTGGATCTTAGCATTGAGCCCATACCAGGAACCACACCAACATCAATGCAGCCTTTTCATATACCACCGATAGAGATGTATGAGCTTAAGAATAAGTTAGAAGAGCCAAAGGCTCAAGGTTTTATCAGGCTATGTACGTCATTGTGAGGAGCACCTGTATTATTTGTAAAGAAGGATGAGAGCATGTGACTATGCATAGATTATCGCCAGTTGAATGAAGTGATAATTAAGAAAAAATACCCAGTCCTGTGTATTGATGATTTATTCGATCAGTTGAAGGGAGCCTATTACTTTTTTTAAGAATGACCCGAGGAAAGGATACTACTAGTTACGGATCAAGGAAGTATACATTTATAAGATGGCTTTTAGGACACGCTATGGACACTACGAGTTTCTGGTTATGGCCTTTAGTTTGACCAATGCCCCAACTTTGTTCATGAATTTGATGAATATAGTATTCCAGCCATATCTGGATTAATTTGTGATTATATTTATTGATGATATATTAATTTATTCTAAAACCAGTGAAGATCACAAGGAGCACTTCAGAATGACACTACATACTCTGAAAGAAAAATAACTATATGCTAATTTGTCAAAGTGTGAATTTTGAAAGGAGAGTGAAATTTCTTGGGCATATTATTATTAAAGATAGAGTTACAGTAAATCCTTTAATGGTCGAAGCGATGGTTCAGTCAGAGCAGCCCATGACAAAATTCCCGATCACCGAATCAGGCGACAACCTTCGTAGTGCCCCATTCTCGATTTCGGCACTCACATGCCAGATTCCAATCCTGGGATCCTATAAGGAGGATTTTATAACGTACACTTTTTTTTCGTAAGAAGCATAACTACAAGTTTACCCAAATCACAAAAGCAACATCATCATCACATATCCACTAATATAATCATTTGAATACAATGTTAAAAGGAAAATACATATGTCAAATCCAAGCTCCATAAGTCAGCTACATGCTCCAAGCTCAACGCTGCTGCAACCTAACGCCACCTGCACACATCTATCGTGCATAAGCGTCTCGCAAGCTTAGAGGGTGGTGTAAGTATGTGCACAAGATAAATGTCAAGTATACCATAAAGCCTATAAATCATACATCATCGGGATAAGCGTAAATACCGACAAGATCATGAATCATACGATATCGGAGTAAGCGGAATTACTGGTATGTCCACGAGTGTTATCAATCGTACTAACACTATGCTATGCAAAACATAATGAGACAATAAGATGCCGAGGATGCAATGCAATATGCAAATTCTGATAAGCCACGAATACCATCAACCTCATCTAGGCCATATAAGTATAAAAATATAGTAACCCAAAATGCCAAGTATTGCGGATGTAGTGTAATATGCGGTGCAAATGAAATGATCATGCAGGAACGTGATGTCGGGATGATAATATCTAGTATCGCTGGCTAGTGGTCCACCACAAGGGACTTTTATCCAAACCATCCCATACCTAAATTTAGATAGTCCGACTCAATGTGGTAAACTCCCGATCTTAGGTTAGTCGCACGAACCGAAATCCTGGCCATGCGAATGTACTTGTAACAAATAGTTACGCACTACCAGCCGAGTGGATAGTGAATGAATGAATGAATGGATATCCAATTGCTCTCTGGGAAATCACTGGGTCTATTACACTTCACACCGACTGCCTCCTCCCTAGTTGTACACCCAAGTAAGTGGAAGAGACCTCACTATCTTCTGCAAATATCGAGCCCGGCTCGTCGATAGCGAACCCATTTATGAGCTAGTCATACTTAGCCTAGCTTATAGCCCCCTCACTCGGCGGATAAGGCCACACCCCTTTCTAACCGACCATGACACGTGGGAGACACGGCTTCATGGTATAGGCACTAGCACTCATATTCCACTCGGTCTAGACGTTGGAGCATCTCCGGGTACCAAGGAGGTTTAGATATTTTCACCCAAGGACATCCTACTTGCCCACAAGCTAGAACCAAGCATTTTCGGTGTTCCATCTAGCCATCCACGATGTGTCTGATGGAGGCCACGACCCCGATGTCACTAGGGCGTACAATGATCACAACACACAATGAGAAATGCATGAGTCATACCATCAGTCATGCAACGTAATCCTGCGCGTACTGCGCGATAATGTGGGGAACTCCGTCTCATAAGGGGTCCTGTAAATGGTCTGCCCAATGGTGTATGCTATGATCAAACATTCCTCATATCAAGCATACATATGATGCGTATGGGCATGAATCATGGTGTTATACTAAACATTTTATATGGTGATGAACTATCCTCACAACGAAGATGGGCCTAAACGGCCAACACATAACAAGTATGGGCCAATCAATGGGCCCTAGGGAGAGTTATAATGCGGACATTTAACCAACATTAATCTTACAATGTGGACGTCAAACCAACATTGCTCCCAAGGCATGGCCGCCATAAATATCATTGCACAACCATGGCAGAATCACACATTGCAATAGACCTTAAGTACAACCCATTGGGCCTCGACCCATGGGCCTTAGATACATCAAATGGGCCGCATCATATGGGCCTTATATAAATTAAGTGGGCTGCATCAATGGGCCTTATGTACATTATAATGGGCCATAGCCCCTGGGCCTTTAAATACATCACAATGGGCCTCATAACATGGGCCCTACATTCACATCAAGGTGGGCCTCAACAACGGCCTCATACACATCAAGGTGAGCCTCAACAATGGGTCATAATTATGACAAGATAAGCCTAATCACTTGGGCCTTATATATATACCCAGGTGGGGTCCACTTGAACTATAGATCTGTCTTATTTTTAGTCTCAAGCCTTTAAGATAAGCTTGCCAAGTGGTTAGACGGTTTGGGTGCAACACATGCATCAAGGGTGGGGTCCACTGAACTATGGATCTGACTCATTCTTTAGCTCATGCCACAAAATGAGGCTTCAAAATGGTTGGACAGTTTGGATGCAACACATGCATCATGGTAGGTCCCATAAAGGCCCACCATATATATATATATATATATCACACACACACACATGCACACACACGAGGTGCAGCCCCCACACATGGGGTGGGTCCCATATAGATGGACAGCATGGAAGAAACATATACCTTATGGTGTTGTCATACCCCGAACTCGGAAACCGGGCTCACAAAATTCCCGATCGCCGAATCCGGCGCCGACAGCCTCCGTAGAACCCCGTTCTCGGATCCCGATACCCATTCACCAGGTTCCGATCCTGGGATACTACAAGGAGGGTTTCAAATCATCAGTCTGATTCATAATGAGCATAACAAAAACATAACCCACAAACAATAACCACAAGAACACCACCATAAAATCCACTATGATCAAAAACTTTTTAGTACATGCGGCTGAAAGGGGAAAATACAATGTAATAAAAGAAACAAAACTCCAGAAGCTCGGCTGCACGCTCCAACTATGGCCAGACTATGGCTGCGACTGCGTCCTGGCGTCACCTGCACGCATCAATCGTGCATAAGCTTATAGAAAGCTTAGAGGGTGGTGTAAGTATGTGCGCAATATAAACGTGCTCAAAATGCAAGGTCAGAGTGATGCGGAATCATGGTGATGAGCACATGAATGCAATCAGCCGTACCAAGGCTATGCGGTGCAAGATATGAATGCTATCGGCCATAACACGGCCATGCGATGCAAGATGCAACTCAAGCATGCCAATCCTCAACATGTATCAGTACAGTTCTCATTCTGGATAATCACCGGGTTCAATACACTCCAAATGGCACTGTCGCTCTCCTAGCCGCACACCCAAGTGAGCGTAATAAACCTCACTATCCGCCCGACCAATAGTCCGCTAATACCTATCCGGAGACGTCGATAGCGGACCCATTCGCGAGTTGGTCAAACTCAGCCTAGTATTGCCCCCTACCCTCGGGCGAGTAAGGCCACACTCCTTTCCAACCGACCACGACACAGTGGGAGACGCGGCCTCCTGGTATTCGGCCCTCGTGCGCTCATATATCCACTCGGTCTCGACATTGGAGTCATCCTCTGGTACCATCGGGTTTAGGGATTTTCACCCAGGGACATCTATGGTGCCCGTATGCTAGAACCAAATATTTTCGGTCTCCAATCCTGCCATCCACGATGTATCTGTGGAGGCTATGGCCCTGATGTCGCTAGGGCATACAGTAACTACAATCACACAAATGCAAGTGCATGAATCATACTATCAGTCATGCAACAGCCCTGTATATACCATGCACTTATATGAGGCAACTCCGCCTATCAGGGAGCCCATAAACAGTCTATCCAAAGGTATATGCTATGATCGGTCATTCCTCACATCAGGCATACATATGGTGCGAATGATCATGAATCATGCATCTATACTAAACATGTATAAAGAGATGGGCTCTAGGTATAAAGGAGATGGCCCTAGACGGCCTACTTACCATAATTATGGGCCTATCAGTGGGCCTTAGGGAGAGTTATAATGCGGACATTTAACCAACATTATCCATTCAATGTGGACATCAAACCAACATTGCTCCCAAGGAATGGCCTTCCATGAATCACACATTGTAATGGGCCTTTTGTACATCTAACTGGGCCTTGACCCAAGGACCCAAATACATCAAATGGGCTACATAACATGAGCCCCATATCTATATCAAGGTGGGCCTCAATGGGCCTCATAATATGGGCCTAATACAAATCAAGGTGGGCCTCAACAAGGATCACCAATACATGAAGATGGGCCTCCACAATGGGCCTTAAAATATCTCCAAAATGGTTGGATAGTCGAATGAAACACATGCATCCTGATGGAGCCCACACCAATGGAGGGTGTGGTTTACAATACTGAGCCCACGGTAATGCATATTTATAAATATATATATATATATATATATATATATTTATTATTATAATAATTATTATTATATTCACATGGACAGGGGGTCCACTGGGAGGTGGTCCCCAAATCCAGTCCACTCGTTATGTGGGTCCCATCTAGCTAACGGTCCAGCCCAAGTTTCAACAACATCCAAAACTCAGGTAGGCCCCACCAAGTGATTTTATATGTTTTGACGTGTCTTCACACGATTTTAAACGGTGTGGCCCACACGAGTCCCGTATAACGCTGATTTTTGGGATGGATGGCTGGTCCATGGGGACCCATTAAATGCACGGTGTTGATGGGAGGGATGCATCAAGGTGGGGCCCACAGCTGGGGCCGTGAGCCCCAGCCAGTCCGTCCGTCCGTCGTCGAGCGCAGGTGCTGCCTCTCTTGCATATATATATATATATATATATATATATTTTGGAAACAAGTTTTTTTGCAGATTTTCTATGGTAGGGCCCACTTCAGTCCGATCCGTCCCAGCCACAGGATTCTATGACTCATGATCGACGAAACGAGACCAATATGCAATATGTTGTTGGCGAATGGAAGGATCAAAGTGGATTTCAATGGTGATACGTCTATTTCCTATGGTATGGCCCGCTTGAGAACCGGATTGGTTCCAAAATTTGGCTCAACGTCTAAAATAATCCAAGGAAGAGGATAGACGGATTGGATCAAATATCTGAATCAAGGTGGGGCCTATGTGAATGGTCCACCCTAAAAGTAGCTTTTTTCCTTCCCTTTTTTTTTTTGTGTTTGCTAGTACACATCCACGTCAATGCACACGCTTCACTTGCCAACGTCCAGCATCCCCTGGACGCTGGACGACACACTTAAACACATTGCTATGATGGGTCCCACGTAGATGTGGCCCACCATCATATATGCATATAATATATATTATATTATATATATGATACATATTATATTATATATATATATATATATTATATAAAATATAACATATATGTATATACATATATATATATATTTTTAAAAATGCATTGGGCCATCCAAACAATGGATGGTGTGGATCATCACCTGTAATGGAGTGGGCCACACCGTCTGATGTAGATGGACGGGGTAGATGTAACACATATTGGTGGGATCTACACCATTATAAAGAAAGAGAGAAAGAGGGAGATAGAGAGAGACATACGGTGAGATAGAGGAAACCCGCCACTATGGGCCCTCTTGATTAAATCACATACATCCAAATGGGTCCTACCAACAAGTGGGCCCTAAAATTTAAAATAATGACAATCACTCACCTTATCTTCCTTCTCCTTGCTCCCTTGGACTCCTTAACTCCTTACCTTCACTTTTAATGGAGGTTGATGAAAGATGAATGGTTGAGATTGGAGATGAGAGGGTGGGCCACACTTGAAGTTGAGAGAGTGTGTTGGATGTGTGAAATTTCTCATGGAATTTGGAAAAATTGCTAGAGAATGAGAGGGAGAGATAGAAATAATGGATGGAGGGATGGGTGGAGTGATGGTTGTAAGAAAGGAGTGATGAGGGGTATGGTTTAGTTTGAAATTAGTGGAGAAGAGAGATAGTTGTGGTTGAAAATGAGAAAAAGAGGAATGGTGAGGTGGAAAGATGGTGGACTTTTGGAAAAAGAGGAAATGGGTGAAGTACTTTGAGGTATGGTTGCATTTATGGTTAATTAGTAGGACTAATTGTGTAGAGATTCCCCCAAAATTCCCAACGCGCGGTGTTTCTTCGGAATAAACGCAGATCGGTATCTTCTTACCTGGGTATCGGTTCGGTGCGCAAGTCACGGCGTTGGAACCGCGGCGACGACGCGGTCGCCAAGACATAAGTTTCGGATCGAGCCGACGCCTGTGGGACTCGGCTTAGGATCGCTCGCAAACACCGAATACGGTGCGAAGGTTGCGAATTTGATCGTAAGGACCGCGGAAGCTAATGAAATGGTACGGATTAGGACACGAGTCTTACAGAGCTCTCCCTCCAAATAAAAATTTCATCCTCTAAATTTAAACAATCATCACAAAACATAATTATAATAGGAGAGGAAGCAAGGCATTGCTATATAAATATCGAGACAACATATAACATACAACATACAATCAATCATCAAAGAGATGGAGATAGCGCTCTCGAATCTCACCTCGCGCTCCCAAGATGCCTCATCCACGAATGGTGACCCCACCGAACCTTCACCAAGGGGATGACCTTGGTCCGGAGGACTGCTCCTTCCGATCAAGGATACGAACTCGCTGCTCGAGTAAGAAGCGGCCTCACGAACCTCCAACGGCCGCCAATCGATAACAAGAACTATGTCCGACCCACACTTCCTCAACATAGAGACGTGAAAACGTTGTGGACGCCTGCACAACCGAGATGGTAAGGCAAGCCGATAGGCCACAGCGCCAATGCGCTCGTGATCTCGAAAGGTCCTATGAATCTCGGGGCAAGCTTGCCCTTCGCTCCAAATCTAACTATGCCCTTCATGGGCGAGACCTTGAGATACACATGGTCCCCTACATCAAACTCCAAGGGACGACGCCGCGATCAAGAACACTCTTCGCTCGGCCCGAGCCGTGCGCACCTCGCCGATAATATCAATAACCTCGATGTCTCCCGCACAAGCTCGGGACCTAGGAGACGCCGCTCTCCAACCTCGGTCCAACAACTCGAGATCTGCCGGTTCGCCATATAATGCCTCAAAAGGAGCCATGCCAATGGTCGCGATAGCCGTTGTTGTATGCGAACTCCAATCGCAGATGCTCATCCCAGCCTACCACCGAAGTCAATCACGCAGTTCGAAGCATATCCTCAAGGATCTGGTTGACCCTTTCGTCTACGGATGATAAGTGGTGCTGAGACGCAAAGTGACCCCCAGTGCCTCCTGGAAACTCCTCCAAAATCGAGACGTGAAACCTCGGTCTCGGCCGAAACGATCGAGACCGAACGCCGTGCGCCTCACAATCTCCTCAAGGAATAACCTCGCAAGCCGGTCCCAAAGGCCAAGTCGCACGAATCGCAAGAAAATGTGCCGACTTCGTCAGACGTTCCACGACAACCCAGAGCGTCATGACCGTGCTGAGTCCTCGCAAACCCATAATGAAAATTCGTGGATACGTGCTCCCACTTCCACATCGGACACTTAACGGCTACAATAGACCAGGGGGTCCGATGATCGGCCTTGACACGCCGGCATGTGTCACACTCGCCACAAAACTGGAATCTGACGCTTCATCCTCGCCCAAAATACCGCCTCCTCATATCACGGTACATCTTCGCCGAGGCAGATGGATAGAAAACCGCGATCGATGCGCCTCGGCCATAAGATCTCTATGCAACTCAGAAATATTCCGGACACACAATCGGCCTCTAAAGCGAAGTCCACCATCGCACCAATCGCTAACTGCTCGACTCTCGATGCCGCATCGCTCGATAATCCTGTAACGACTCATCTGTCTGCTGAGCCTCGATCACCCTTGCGACAAGAGAGGGTTGAATCGACAGGCTCGATAGCTGAACGATAGAAGACTGCAGACCAAAATTGAAGTCGTACTCTGCTATATCCTCGAGCATCCTCCACTCCTGAATCATCATATGTGCCACTAGGCCTCGTGGCTGACGGCTGAGGGCATCCGCCACCACATTCGCCTTGCCTGGGTGGTACTGGAGGTCAAAATCATAGTCCTTTAAAACCTCCATCCAGCGTCTCTACCTCATGTTCAGCTCAGACTGAGAAAATATATACTTCAAGCTCTTGTGGTCGGAGAAGAGTTCGAACCTAACCCTATAGAGATAGTGTCTTCACACCTTCAGTGCGAAGACAACTGCTGCCAGCTCCAAATCATGCATGGGGTAGTTCAGCTCATGGACCTTGAGCCGACGAGACGCCAAGACTACAGGCCTGCCGTGCTGCATCAGGACAACACCTAACCCAATACGCGAGGCATCGGTAAATACAACAAATCCATCACTCCCAGAGGGAAGAGTGAGGACAGGAGCGGACGTCAAACGATCCTTTAGGTCCACGAATGCCTGCTCACATGCGTCAGTCCAAACAAAATCTGTGCCCTTCCGAGTCAACCTGGTCAACGGGGCTGCAATACGGGAGAAGCCCTCAATGAAACGCCGATAGTATCCCGCTAAACAAAGGAAACTACGGATCTCGGATGTAGTCATGGGCTGATCCCACTGACATACTGCCTTAACCTTCGAGGGGTCCACTACGACACCCTCCCTCGTCACCACGTGACCGAGGAATCTCATCTCCTCCTGCCAGAACTCACACTTCTCTAGCTTCGCATACAGCTGGTGGGCACGGAGGGTCTGCAAAGTGATTTCCAGATGTTGCATATGGTCCTCACGGGTCCTCGAATATATTAGAATGTCATCGATAAAGACCACAACAAACTGATTGAGATATGGACAGAAGACCTCATTCATCAACTGCATGAAGACCGCGGGTGCATTGGTCAGTCCGAAGGACATGACCTGAAACTCAAAATGACCATAACGGGTCCTGAAAGCCATCTTCGGGATGTACTTCTCTCGAACTCAAATCTGATGATAACCGGAACGCATGTCAATCTTCGAAAAGAACTGTGCACCCTGCAGCTGATCAAACAAATCGTTTATCCTCAGGAGCGGGTACTTATTCTTAATCGTGACCCGGTTGAGCTCGCAGTAATCCACGCAGAACCTTAACGAGCCATCCTTCTTCCTGACGAAGAGTACCGGCGCTCCCCAAGGTGAACTGCTCGAACGAATAAATCCCAACTGACGTAACTCATCTAACTAACGTTGCAGCTCACGCAACTCCATCGGTGCCATAGGGTACGGGGCCTTCGAGATAGGTACGGTACCAGGCACAAGATCGATCTGGAACTTAATATGACGGCGCGGCGGCAACCCCGAAATCTCCTAGAGCACGTCGGGAAAGTCACAGACTACCAGCAACCGATCAATACACAAGGTAACAGGCTCCTCAATTGCGCAGGTCATCAAACATGACAATGGCTCTCCTCTAGGCTCAGCGACGAACTGAAACTACGACAAGCCTGGTATGTAAAATGTGACTGTCCTCGCAGTAATCCAAGATAGCGTGGTACTCGGCAAGCCAATCCATGCCCAAGATAACGTCGAAATCAGACATCGACAATATAAGGCAGGCAAAAAGATATCACCGACAAGAACCGGCAAGATGGACAGAAATGGCCCAATATCGTGGTCCTCCCCAAAGGCGTCGATACGGTCAATCCTTCACTAGTAGACTCTGTCGAATCAAATGACAAAAATCCTCTGACATGAATGAGTGAGAAGCGCTAGAATCAATAATACTCGAGCGATGCATGAAGAGACGGAAGTATATCCTCGATGACTCCTCCGATGATCAGGGTCTCGCTGAGCCCCGTAGTACCTAGCCTCGAGCCGGCCGGGAGGTGCCTCGTCTCTCGAGGTCCTCGGTGCCGCGCCGCTCTGCGGCGGCCTATACCGCCTCTCGCGCTGGGTCTCGGGCCGAGGTGGCTGGTCGCCGCCGGTGGGGTCTCGCCTGGCCGAGGATGCCGCAGCTCGCCGCCGTGGCCGAGGCCGCCTGTGGTGCTCTCGGCATGTAGATGAGGCCGCTGTGTCCTCTCGATCGCCAAGATGAGGGCGAGGGCACTCGACAGTAATGCCTCGTCCCACCACATCCAAAACAAGTCCCCGCAAATGGCTGCTGGTGGCGGTGGAGGTGCTGATGGGGCTGCCGGTGCTCTAGCAGTGGGTGGCTCCTATACCTCGTGGTCGTCGCCGCCGTTGGGAGCTACCGGAGGGAATCTCGCCTCTTCGTCCCTCCTCTCGATCTCTCGGCACCGCACGCCACCACTCGTCTCATAAACCGAGCCCTTCGCACTACAACCTCGAAAGGTCGGAAGCTCATGCCCAATCACACGGCCTCGAAGACCGTAACGTAAGCCGCTCGAAACGGCGGGCCTTCCGCCTCATCATCAACCATATAAGGCGCAAACCTCGATAGCGCCACGAAACGAGCCGTATCGTGCCACGCCATGTCTCTCCAACCGCAGTCTCGAACTCCAAAGTGCTCTCTGGCGCGAATATGGTCGGAAAGTACGCTCCTCGAATCGGTCTACCAGTGCTCAGCCTTACCATGGAGAAGAAATACGGCTAATCGGACTCACCCCTCGGTCGTGCATCCCATCGTATCAAATATCTTCTCCATATCAGAGTGCCATCTCTCAGCTACGGTCGGGTCGAGCTCACCTTAAAAACGCGGGGGATCGAGCCATCAAAACTCTAGAAGAAGGGCGCTCGCGTGCTCCTGCTCTGCCTAAGCCGATGAAACAACGGGGTGTCTGCCCTGCCCCTGAAGTGTGGCCGTCACAACCTGCAATATCTGCTGTGACTGGGAGGCACTCACAGATATAGTCAGATCTGCACCGGTCTCTGGTATAGGAGCGGCATCCTCGGGCTGGGCAGTAGGAATCTCTGGTAGTGGAGTGGGGATGTAGGTGGTAGGGCAGGAGTCGCAGGTGGTGGAGCGGGAGTTGATCCGGTCACTCTCCTACGCGGCATGTCCTACAGGAAAGAGCGAAGGTGCCTATCAACTTTGAAAACTCTCGAAGGCACGCTCGTTAAGGGTCGGTAATAAAAGATCGCTAGACTATCCGAACTTTAGACTTAATCGTTCATAGCAGACATGTAATGTTGTCCTTGGTTATTCCCGAGTTATGCGCTCTGATACCAACTTCTGTCACGCCCCGAACTTGGAAACCGGGCTTACAAAATTTTCGATCGCCGAATCCGGCGCCGACAGCCTCCGTAGAACCCCATTTTCGGATCCCGATACCCATTCACCAGGTTCCGATCCTGGGATACTACAAGGAGGGTTTCAAATCATCAGTCTGATTCATAATGAGCATAACAAAAGCATAACCCACAAACAATAACCACAAGAACACCACCACAAAATCCACTATAATAAAAAAACTTTTGAGTATAATGTGTCGAAAGGGGAAATACAATGCAACAAAAGAAACAAAACTCCGTAAGCTCCCGCACGCTCCAACTATGGCCGAGACTATGGTCGCGATCGCGCTCAAGGCCACCGCACGCATCAATCGTGCATAAGCTTATGAAAGCTTAGAGGGTGGTGTAAGTGTGTGCGCAATATAAACGTGCTCAAAATGCAAGGTCAGAGTGATGCGGAATCATGGTGATGAGCACATGAATGCAATCAGCCGTACCAAGGCTATGCGGTGCAAGATATGAATGCTATCGGCCATAACACGGCCATGCGATACAAGATGCAACTCAAGCATGTCAATCCTCAACATGTATCAATACAGTTCTCATTCTCGATAATCACCGGGTTCAATACACTCCAAATGGCACTGCCGCTCTCCTAGCCACACATCCAAGTGAGCGTAAAAACCTCACTATCCGCCCGACCAATAGTCCGCCAATACCTATCCGCACGTCGATAGCGGACCCATTTGCGACCGGGTCAAACTCAGCCTAGTGCCCCCTACCCTCGGGCGAGTAAGGCCACACTCCTTTCCAACCGACCACGACACGTGGGAGACGCGGCCTCCGGTATTCGGCCCTCGTGCGCTCATATATCCACTCGGTCTCGACATTCGGGCGTCATCCACTCGGTACCATCGGGTTTAGGAATTTTCACCTGTGGACATCTATGGTGCCCGTATGCTGGAACCAAATATTTCCAGTATCCAATCCCGCCATCCACGATGTGTCTATGGAGGCTATGGCCCCGATGTCGCTAGGGCATACAAGAACTACAATTACACAAATGCAAGTGCATGAATCATACCATCAACCATGCAATCTCGTATATACCATGCACTTATATGAGGCAACTCCGCCTATCAGGGAGCCCATAAACAATCTATCCAAAGGTATATGCTATGATCGGTCATTCCTCACATCATGCATACATATGGTGCGAATGATCATGAATCATGCATCTATACTAAACATGTATAAAGAGATGGGCTCTAGGAATAAAGGAGATGGCCCTAGACGGCCTACTTACCACAAATATGGGCCTATTCGTGGGCCTTAGGGAGAGTTATAATGCGGACATTTAACCAACATTATCCATTCAATGTGGACATCAAACCAACATCGCTCCCAAGGAATGGCCTTCCATGAATCACACATTGTAATGGGCCTTTTTGTACATCTAACTCTGGGCCTTGACCCAAGGACCCAAATACATCAAATGGGCTACATAACATGAGCCCCATATCTATATCATGGTGGGCTTCAATGGGGCTACATAACATGAGCCCCATATCTATATCAAGGTGGGCCTCAACAAGGATCACCAAGACATGAAGATGGGCCTCCACAATGGGCCTTAAAATATCTCCAAAATGGTTGGATAGTCGAATGAAACACATGCATCTTGATGGAGCCCACACCAATGGAGGGTGTGGTTTACAATACTTACATAAGTGGGGCCCACCAAAATGTTTATTTTCCACCCAACTAAGGCCCAACATCATGTTTATTTTCCACCCAACTAAGGCCCAACATAATATTTATTTTCCACCCAACAAAATGTTTATTTTCTACCCCAACTGTTCATCAAATCGTGGACCAGGGGTAGGCCCATTGTAATATTTATTTGTCACCCAACCGCTCAAAGGGTCTCATGGTCCTCGGGTAGGGCCCACGATCGGGAGTGTGTACACACTGGGGAGCCACTAATGCATATTTATAAATATATATATATATATATTTATTTATTATTATAATAATTATTATTATATTCACATGGACAGGGGGTCCACTAGGAGGTCCACATATCCAACCCACTCATTATGTGGGTCCCATCTACCTAACGGTCCATACCAAGTTTCAACAACATCCAAAACTCGTAGGCCCCACCAAGTGATTTTATATGTTTTGACGTGTCTTCACACGATTTTAAATGGTGTGGCCCACACGAGTCCCGTATAACGCTGATTTTTGGGACGGCTGGATCATGGGGACCCATCAAATGCACGGTTGATGGTAGCAATACATTAAGGTGGGGCCCATAGTTGAGCCGTGAGGGCCACATTAAACCCGATCGTGGACCCATACTATGAAAGGAGCTTCTCGATATATATATATATGTTTTGATTTATGCATTTGCTTTAATTACATTAAACCTGGGGGCCCACTTCAGTCCGATCCGTCCCAGCCACAGGATTCTACGACTCATGATCGACGAAACGAGACCAATATGCAATATGTTGTTGGCGAATGGAAGGATCAAAGTGGATTTCAATGGTGATACGTCTATTCCTTACGGTATGGCCCGCTTGAGAACTGGATTGGTTCCAAAATTTAGCTCAACGTCTAAAATAATCCAAGGAAGAGGATAGACGGATTGGATCAAATATCTGAATCAAGGTGGGGCCTATGTGAATGGTCCACCCTAAAAGTAGCTTTTTCCCTTCCCTTTTTTTTGTGTGTTTGCTAGTACACATCCACGTCAGTGCACACGCCTCACTTGCCAACGTCCAGCGTCCTGGACGCTGGACGACACACTTAAACACATTGCTATGGTGGGTCCCACGCAGATGTGGCCCACCATCATATATGCATATAATGTATATTATATTATATATATGATACATATTATATTATATATATATATATATTATATAAAATATAACATATATGTATATACATATATATATATTTTTTTTAAAAATGCATTGGGCCATCCAAACAATGGATGGTGTGGATCATCACCTGTAATGGAGTGGGCCACACCGTCTGATGCAGATGGACGGGGTAGATGTAACACATATTGGTGGGATCCACACCATTATAAAGAAAGAGAGAAAGAGAGAGACATACGGTGAGATAGAGGAACCCCGCCACTATGGGCCCTCTTGATTAAATCACATACATCCAAATGGGTCCCACCAACAAGTGGGCCCTAAAATTTAAAATAATGGAAAATCACCCACCTTATCTTCCTTCTCCTTGCTCCCTTGGACTCCTTAGCTCCTTACCTTCACTTTTAATGGAGGTTGATGAAAGATGAATGGTTGAGATTGGAGATGAGAGGGTGGGCCACACTTGAAGTTGAGAGAGTGTGTTGGATGTGTGAAATTTCTCATGGAATTTGAAAAATTTGCTAGAGAATGAGAGGGAGAGATAGAAATAATGGATGGAGGGATGGGTGGAGTGATGGTTGTAAGAAAGGAGTGATGAGGGGTATGGTTTAGTTTGAAATTGGTGGAGAAGAGAGATGGTTGTGGTTGAAAATGAGAAAAAGAGGAATGGTGAGGTGGAAAGATGGTGGACTTTTGGAAAAAGAGGGAATGGGTGAAGTACTTTGAGGTATGGTTGCATTTATGGTTAATTAGTGGGACTAATTGTGTAGAGATTCCTCGAAATCCGACGCGTGTTTCTTCGAATAAACGCCGACGATCTTCTTGCCGGTATCGGTTCGGCGCAAGTCACGCGTTGGAACGGCGACGACGCGATCGCCAAGACATAAGTTTCGGATCGAGTCGACGCTGTGCGGGACTGGCCTTAGATCGTCGCAAACACCAATACGGGCGAAGGTTGCTGCAATTTGATCGAAGGACCGCAAGCTAATGAAATGGTACGGATTAGGACACGGGTCTTACAGGGTCTACTTAACAGCCACCTAAAATGGCTGGATGACATATATAAAACACATACATTTTGGTGGGGTCCACTAGCCGTCAAGAAACGGACGACATTGATAAAACACATACATCTAGGTGCGTCCATCCCCAGATGGACGGTGTGAATAGAACACATACATCATTGTGGGCTCCACCATCCGCCGGACGGTGGGAATAAAACACATATATCATTGTGGGGCCCACCATAATGTTTATAAGCCATCCAATCCGCTCATAAGGTCACGTAGACTGAATGAAGAGTAAAAAAATTTCATTTTAATCCAATACTCCTGTGGTGCCCAAAAGAGTTTCAATGGTAGACATTCAATCACGTTGTTTCCTAACGTGTGGGCCACTTGAGTCCCATATGCCGCTGATTTTGGGGTGGCCCACAGTACAGAAGGAGGCCCACCCAATGCATGGTGTGGATATTTGGCACACATCATGGTGGGGCTTACGTTTAGGGACCCATGGTCCCCGGTCGACGTCCGTGACGCCGCATCCTTCGACAAGTCGCCAGAGTACGCTCTCTCTATTATTTTTTTGAAAAATTGATTTTTTTAAGGAATATTTTTAGTTGTGTTTTATATGTAAATCCACTCCACCCATTGGATCCTATGGCTCGAGACAGACCAAACGAGTCCAATATGCGATATGTCTTAGCGTGTAGAAAATTTTAAGTGAATTTAAATGGTAAAAATCACTGTTTATTAAGGTATGGCCCACCATTTAGTTGGATCAGCTTCATTTTTCGATTCAACGCCTAAAATGAGTTGGGGAAAAGGATAGACGGCTTGGATTGAATCCATACGTCAATGTGGGGCCTACATGGACAACCCTTCACTAAGGCTTTGAACCAAAGCCAATATTTATGTTTTCATTTTGACATCCAGCGTCCCTGGATGCTGGACGGTTTAGGCCTAACACATGTACAAGGTGGGCCTGGCTTAGGTGGGCCACCAAATGCATGGTTGGTGTGGATAAGACATACACCGAGGTGGGCATCCGAGTAGGCCACACAATCACATCATCACACACAAAATAAATGAAAAAGAGAGGGAGAGAGAAAGAAGGAGAGACACGTGTGATGGAGGGCTCCGCCACTATGAGCTCACCGTTGCATTCAATCATACATCAAGTGGGTCCCAATACATATAGGCCCACCAATCAAAATCAACGGTGGAGATCCTTTCTCCACAAAAATGTACGGTCTAGATGACCCTATTTATACAAGGAAGATAAACATCGTGATGGGGTCCATGGAGGATGACCCCATCATGGAATGATCATGAGGATCAAGGTGGGCCATCGGCTACACCTTAGGGTCTAAAGTGAGATCCATACCATCGATTGGTAGGCCTCACTTAGCTCTTCATTAAAAGAATGAAATTTAAGCTTATAGAAGTACCCACCGTTCGATCTTCTTAGTCCGTTGGAAAGCCAATCTCCTTGTGCTTCACTTTGATGGAGGGTGATGAGGTTTGAAGGGCTAGGATGAAGGATTTTGGGAGAGGAAGTGGGCCACACAAACTCACTTTTCTCTCACTTGAAAACCATGGACGTCTATACTCTTTCTCTCATTTGTTGCTTGGAAAATGGTGTAGAGAAAGAGAGAATGGGATGTAAGGAGAGAGTGATGGGTGATGGAGTGATGGATGGGTGAGGTGAGTGATGGGTGAGGTGAGAGATTGGTTGACTTTGGGGTTTGCTTGACTTGTGGACATGAGGTGATTGATTGATTGATTTAAGTGATTGATTGATGGGACATGTTGTAGAGATTCTCTTGGGATTGCAAACGCGTGGTATTTTCTTTGAAATAAATGCTAGCCCACATCTTCCGACCAGGGTATTGGATCGGTGCGCGAGTCGCGGCGTTAGAACCACGGCGACGGTGTGGTCACAATGGTACAAGTCTCAAATTAACTCTGAAAGAAAAATAACTATATGCTAATTTGTCAAAGTGTGAATTTTGAAAGGAGAGTGAAATTTCTTAGGCATATTATTATTAAAGATGGAGTTACAGTAAATCCTTTAATGGTCGAAGCGATGGTTCAGTCAGAGCAGCCCATGATTATCTCGGATATAAGGAGCTTCCTCGAATTTGTTAAATACTATAGAAGGTTTATTAAAGATTTTTCAAAGATTTTCGGTCCATTGACAAGTTTAACTTGAGAAAGCATATGGTTCAAGTGGATAGAGAAGTGTGAAGATGTGTTTGCTAAGCTAAAGCAATTATTAAGCTCAACACCTATCCATACCCTTCCTCAGGAGGGAGTAAATTTCAAACTTTATACCAACATATCGATTTTGGAACTTGGTTGTTTGCTGGTGTATGAAGATGAGGTAGTAGTGTAGGCATCGTAGAACTTGAAGAATCATGAGCGTAATTACCTTTTGCACAATATGGAATTAGTTGTCATAATTTTTTATCTTAAGATTTGATGAAATTATTTAAATAAAGAGTGATTTGATCAATTTACTGATTATTGTTCCCGCAGAAGGATTTAAACATGAGATAGAGAAGATGGGTGGAAATTTTAAAGGACTATGATTTTAAACTATCCTATCATCCCGGTAAGGCGAATTTGGTGGTAGATGCTCTAAGTAGGAAGCAGTATAAGTAGCAGAATATTGTCAAGCTAATGATTCAAGAATGGAAAATGTTGGACTTTGTAAAAGAGTTTAAAGTAAAGCTATAATTTCAGGAACAATGTATTCATCTCGACAATATAATGATTAGGCGAACTTTAAAGGAGAGAATTATAAAAGCTTAGGGAAATGATGAATGGTTAACAATGATGATGACTAGACAACAAGAAAAGGATAAATCTGAATTGAAGGTTTAGGAGGATAAATGTATTCAATATGGGGATTGTTTGTGTGTGTCAGATGTTCCGAGTCTAAGAGAAAAAATTTTAAAGTGCACTAAACAAAGTTTACAACTAAACTGCACACTTAGGGTTTGAAAAGGGAAGATTCCACGGGCTTGAGGGATGTCATCCGAAAGAGGGAGAGTATCACATGGCCGGCGGTAACCTTATCTCCGTTAATCTCCACTTAGACTCCCAACTTTGGCAAGCAGCCTCCTTTAAGCATTTGGAGGCTCAGCTATAAGAGTTGATACTTTGATGTTTTACTTATTTCTCTTATTGGGCTTCCTTTTGGACTTCGGTTCCTTAATTAGGTGAGTTGACTGGGTTTTTGAATTGGGTAGACTGACCAAGTGAGTTGACTCAACGAGTTGACTAGGTGAGTTGACTCACAAAGCTGACTCAAGGTTAAAAGGTTTTAGGTTCTTAGGGTTTAGGGTTAGGCTAACTTGGTTTGCTAGGTTTGATGGGTTGAATGGGCTGAGTTTAGGGTTCAGGACTGGGGTTAGTAGGGTTTAGGGTTCTAGGGTTAGGGTTTAGATTACCAGCCATCAGTTCAAACAATCAGCTATCATCCTAGGGTGGGGTCTACAGATGCTCCTCTTTTCTAGAGGTTTTGTGAAACTGAATGCCAAAGCGAGTGGACACCCCACCTTTCCTAGTTAATCATGAATTGCAATTTAAATTCGTTGCCTACCTTTGTGTTTATGTTAATTGGTTGCTTGGAAATAGATAACTCATACATATCGCGAGGGTTTGAGGAAAACATTGTGATTATCCCCATGCAGGCTGCCAATCGCAACCCTTTCACTCCTGATTAGTACTAACATCAAAAAGGTATATTAGGGCCCTTGTGCTTTCTATGGCCTTACGAGGATACTTACCCATACTGGATTGTTTGTTGAATACCAGATCACCCCAAGAGTACTTGTTTAGATTGATTATTAAAGTGGTTAGTTGACATGTGCTTTCAGCGACCTTACGGGAAACTCATTATGCCAACTTTGACTTGATCAAGTTCCACAAGCATCCATGCTTAGCTATGTGCGGGTGGCATTTTTCATGCAATCTTTTGATTTTAACACTTAGGTTACAATTTTTTTTGATGATTTCTTCTTACCAGTCTTGGCCTATCATCTTTCTTAGCATTAGCATTTAATAACATGGATTTGACACTGGAGTTCAATCCGATTGAACTTTGATATGCATTCAGATTGATTAGATGATCTATAGTGAAGCCGCAAGATATCAGATTTTATTTGAGTTTGTGTTGGCTCCTACCTAGAGATATGGAAGAGCTCTTGGTGCCTCAGAAATGTGTCGAACTCATTTGGTTGTCTCCACAGGTATGCCTATGGGACTTCGAGTAAGTTGGTTTTTTATTGAGAATATGTGAGGGGATAGTACGCATGCTAGTTGTGATGGGGATTGTGGATTTTTAGGATTTTATACTTTATTGCTTGGATTTTGGTTATTCTAATCGGGACTAAGATATGTTAGGGTTGGTTTATTTGATGTAAGTCTGATTAGTGGTTGTGATCAAGAGTTCGATTAGAGATATTTAATTGGTTTCATCATCTCACAAGGTAATCATACTTTATTATTTTTGGGTTAATCCAAATCTTTCGTTGTGATCAAGTGTGGCTTTTATTATGAATGATGCAAATATCTTCATGGATGGTAGTCAGGATTCCAATCTTTGACTAATCGAGTTCGTCATCCTGCGGGTTTGCGGTCAATATTTCTATCTATGATCAATTCCATCATGCTATGATTTGTGGTTAAGATTATGATTCATAATCGATCGGATTTATTGTCCCGTTGTTTGTGGTCAAGACTCCCATCCATGATCAATTGGATTTATCATCCCATGAATTATGGTTAAGATTTTTGATATATGACCAATTAGATCCATTGTCCCACACTTTTTGTGGTCTAGATTTTGATCCATGATTGTTTGGATCCATCATCCCCCGCTTTTGTTGGATAAGATTCCGATCCATGATTGATCGGATTCGTCATCCCACGGTGTTTGTGACTCTCTAGGGAATTATTTTGGCAATTTTGAAAGAGGATTTGTTTGATCAAATTGTGACCGAATTTTATTGGAATATTTTTTACGGTTTTAAAAATGATCCAGTCCATTGGATCCCGAATTGATGATTGCGATCGATGTTGAATTTTATTGGAATATGTTTTTGAGATTTTGAAAGTGGTCCAGTCCATCGGATTAAGAATAAACGGTTACAATTTGTAAGACCTGACCTGAGTGCATGTGTGTATATTTCATTTCTTTGGGTCCTGCAGCCCTACCGGTCGAACCCCGTCGACCCTCGACCCATGAATAGTATTTGCAGTCATCCTCAAGTCTGGTCACATTGACCTGACCCGGATCGATCTGAAACCTATGCCATCTTGTTCACATCGTCATTGCGGTTCCGATGACGCGTCTGAAAAGGCCGAGCTATGAGTCCTAGAGGGGGGTGAATAGGACTATGCCAAATTAAAAATAAACTGTGAAATTTAAACAAATATAAAAAAAGATAGCACTAAACAATCTCACAATGCAGAAATGTAAAACAACTTCAAGTGTACAAGTATTGAGAAGTTGATACAGATGTTGTTCTAAGGACAACCTTACACCAAAAACCAATGGCTTATGGTAGGACAACCTGATTCTTAAAACGGTCTGTGTATCAAAAACTCAAATTGATATAAAGGAATAAAGAAATAAATAGCAAAGAAAGAAACTAAGCTATTACTACATTACCACACTTGCATAAAAGAAATTACAACATTCTCCATAATGCATAAAGGGAAATTACAACATTCACAAAATAAAATAATCAATTAATCACCGCAAGACCAGAAATTATAATGGTTCGCTTGTGTGTACACCAACTGTTTAGAAAAACAGCCACACAACTACTCTACTCCTAATATCCTCACACAGTGGATATTAGCATTCACTATGAAATAGGTTTTTCAAGGTTCACCTAAAACCCTCACAATTATGTCTTTCAAGTGGGCTTACACAATTCAAAAACCCTACACTCTAAGTTTTCTAGATCACCTCAGACAAACCAAAAGAAAGAGATTTTTCTGGCACAATCTCAAAGAAACCAAAAGAATGAATTTACAAAACTATAAAATACTTATCTGGATATTCTCCTTCTGATGCAGCCCAGAAGAACCAATTCGAAGTAGAAGTTCAATGTAGATATTCAATGATCACACTCACTTATGAAATGGTTATAAGTTCTAAATTGATTTTAGATTAAAGCACCTTGGGCTAGCTTGATTTGATTTTGATTCCAAGAAATGGGAAAACTGCAATCCCTCTTTCAAATAAAATTGGAATGCAGAATACAAAATCAAATGCAGAAAGCTAATTAAAGAGAATATAAAATGAGCACTAAATAGCTTAAGAATATCACTAACTTATCTCTCAGAGTAGTGTCTTGATCTTACTTAAATTGAATATCAAACTCTAAAATTTGTGCTCTATTTATAAGTGCAGAAATCGCATCTTCGATTGATCCTGTGGTCAGTTTGACTAGTCGAAGGACCAACAAACTTTTGAAAATTTGGGTGCGATAAGATAAGACCGTTCCATGACTAGTCGAAGAGCCTACTCGACCGATCGAGTCTTATCCATGACTGGTTGTGTGGGACCATTTTTAGTTGCTAGACTTTGAGTCGGGCCTGCAAGACTGGTCAAGATTATTCACACGACCGATCAAGCAGTCTCTAAGACTGGTCGAGATAATGAGAAAAAATCTTAAAAATAAGTAACAAACTTAGGACTGGTCGAGCCGGTGCTAGGACTAGTCAAATATAGTCTAAGACTAGTCGAAAAATAGTCTATACACTTATAAAATGACCCAATTAAATTATGTATTCAAAATGACCTATCCTATGGTCAATCTAGGGTCATTCATACCTTGTAAGCAAAATATGAACATTGAATCTTCTTTTGCTTCAGTTGATAGTTGTTCTTTGAAGTTCACGAAACTTAAGATCTTGATATATGATGAAGCTTAAACTTGAGACTTTTGAAGCTTGAATTTGAAACACATTGAAGCTTGAGCTTGAGGTTCAAAGTAAAGAACTTTGTCTTGACTTGGACAAAGCTTTGAAAAATCGAACTATTGAAGCTTGAAAGATTGAATTGACACTTGTTATTGTACTTGAACATGAACATGTAATCTTACATTTGAAGTTCTTGAGGTAAAGACCTTTGTTCTTGTACATGAGATGCACAGTCTTGAATATGTAGATGCGCTATACAAGGCACAGATTCCAAGAGGTTTTGGTACTACAAATTTAACAATCATAGGAGCTAGAAACCATAGCACTTACAATCTCCCCCTTTGTCAAATTAGTGATAAAACACACTTTATTAAAATAACATAAGCATTACACGCACAATAAAGAATCATGCATCATATATGTAGAAGAAAGAATTATATTCTGGTTACTACAACCAGAATAAGTCAATACGCATCAATATTCTACATCAATACTCCACATCAATACTCTCCCCCTTACTCCCCCTTACTCCACATCAATACTCCTCATCAATATCAAAAAATGGAAATATGGCTACTATCCACAATTCCACATGACAAGCAGGATAAAATTCTCCCCCTTTTTATCACAATTGACAAAGGAAGGAACCATTAAATGAGAATGGAAGTAGATAAATAACGAAGTAAATAAAAGAGTAATGAAAAAGAAGTTCATATAAGAGCAAGATTACCAAGTAATTGGAATCATAAGAAAGCATGTTCAAGCATGTCCAACCACATAATCCAAAAGTAGTTCAACTATCTTAAAAGTTATTACAAACCACATAATCAAATACTAATCAGAACCCGAAGAATGAGCAAGTATGGTAGGATCAATTTGATGAAGCCCCTTGTTAAGGCACATAAGATATTTGTACATATATTTGAATTGCAAGTCATGGGACACATTCATATTTTCTACCTTCTTCTCAAGTGAGCGCAAACGCGCATCAAAGTCAGATGGCTGATAATTAGGATCATCTGCTGAATCAGATTCGATCTCATCAAAAATATCATCCATATTGATGTCATCTGGAGGCAAATCACCCTCCTCTTCATTTGTGGCATCAGCTCCACCAACACCCACATTGACTTGGCCTGGGGCTAGCTTCAAATTCATCTTGTTAATATTAGAGTTGTTGAATGGGAGGTGATGAATGGGAGCTTCTCCAACAGGCATAGCCACTAAATTATGGGTGGCCAACATAGTCATAAGATAAGCGAAGGGAATGTCACTGTGTCCTGGATGGATACAGAACTGAATGATGCAATGACAAATCAAGGAAGGAAGACATGCAGAGGTACTAGAGATGATGGAATAAAGAATGCAAACCATGAGAGTAGTGAGTTCAGTTTTGTTACCAGAACGAGGATAGACATTTCAAATGAAAATCTTTGAAGGATTCTGTATCCGGGTAAAAAAAATTTAAGGCAAGCACATTTCCAGCAGTATTCCATTCTGCATCTATATTGCATAAATCTCTAGTAAGCATTCACTTCTCAGTTTCAGATGGTTTTGCCACTAGAGCACTAATGGGAATACCTTCATCATTGACAGGTAAATCCATTAATCTAGAGATAAGGTGATTGTCCACATCAATTGGACCTTCTCTGGTTAAGATAGTGAATGTTAGATTTTCAGTAGAAAAATCAGTAATGCAAGCATACATGGCCTGCACAATGGAGCGATATGCCAGCCCACTGCAATGTAGTATGTTATCCCATCCTACAGACTGAAGGAGAGGAAGGAGATCAAATGGAGCCAAATGATCAACATTCACGGGTCGTTCTACTATAACATTGCACAACTGAATATCCCGCACATAATAGGGATCATCTTCGAGTGACCGAAGGTAGCGCACTATTATACGAGTCAACTTAGAAGTAGAGGGACCATGAGATCCTTTCTTTCTGGTTCTACCTTCCATTTGCAATAAAGAAAGCAAGGAACAAAGAGATTGCAAAAGAGGTAGAGTGGGTTTCCAATAGATCAGATTTTTGAGAAGAAAACCCAAAAACTACTATAAATCAAGAAATAAATCACATAAATGATAAAAAGGGAGTGCAAAGGACTTGAATCTATAAGAAAAACAAAAATAATACTCTAACCTTGAAGAAATAGAAGATGAGTTCAACCGGTCGACCTAAGAGCCGTTCGAGAAGTTAACCAAAAAGTGAAAAAATGAATTTTTTTCCCCTAAATAAAGCACCAAACCCGCGGTTCATGGCTGGTCGAGTACATGCTCGACCGGTCGTGCCACAACTGGTCGAGTATGTACTCGACTGGTCGTGCACAGCCCAAAATGTGCAATTTTATACAAAATTTGAAACTTAAAAATTTAAAATAATAAATATATACATTATGATACAAAAATGCATGAATCAACATTTTATATTGCACATACCAAGATCAAATTTCAATTAAGCAAATCTGCTTTTGTCGAGCGGTTTTGTGAATATGTTACCTAGTTGATTCTCGGTCGGAATATATTCCAAAGAAATTGTCTTTTCTTCCACTAATTCATGAATGTAGTGATATCTAATGTTAATATGCTTGGTTCGTGAATGCTGGATTGAATTTTTAGATATATTAATTGCACTGGAATTATCACAATATAAAACCATAGTATCTTATGCAATTCCTTAATCGCTTAGCATTCTTTGCATCCACGCAAGCTAAGCATTACCTACCGCAATGTATTTAGCCTCGGTAGAGAGTGATACGGAACTTTGTTTCTTACTTTGCCAAGAAACTAAACAGTTCCCTACATAAAAACAACCACCACTGGTTGATTTTCGATCATCAATGTTACCAGCCCAATCAACATTAGTGTGACTAGCTAATTGCACAATAGTATCATGTGGATATCAGAGACCAAGATTTGCTGAACTAGCGACATATTGTAAAATGCGCTTAACAACAATTAGATGTGACTCTTTAGGGTCAGATTGATATCTAGTGCAAATTCCTACGCTAAATGCAATATCGTCGGCTCATAGTTAAATAAAGCAAACTACCTATTATATCGTGATACAATTTAGGATCCACACTTTTACTTGTAAAGTCCTTTGAGAGTTTTAAAGTAGTACTCATTGGAGTATCAAAGTTTTTCCCACTCCCAAATTCAAACTTTTTAACTAAACCATCAGGTAGCTATTTAACTTGCAACCTTAGAAAATAATTCAATTCTCCAACCATGCTCATTTCGAACTTAGACTTCATAAGATTTACAAAATCAACAGTCATGTTAGCACTGGCAGATCCATATATAATATCATCAACATAAATTTGCACTATTAAAATATGATCATTATGTTTCTTAACAAACAAAGTCTTATCAACACTTCTCATTAAAAAATTATGACTTAGTAGAAACTTAGTCAACTTTTCTTATTATGCCTTGGGAGCTTGTTTTAAACTGTAGATAGCCTTTTTTAAGTGATAAACATGATCAACATTCTTAGGGTCTTCAAAACCCATTATTTGTTCAACATACACTTCTTCATGTAAATCGCCATTTAAGAATGCACTCTTTACATCCATGTGGTATATTTTAAACTTTTTAAAGCATGCAATGAATATAAATAGTCTGATTGATTCAAGACGAGCTACTGGGGCAAAGGTCTCATCGTAATCGATGCCTTCTATTTAAGTGTACCCTTGTACAACCAGCCTAGCCTTATTTCTATTAATATTACCAAGTTCATCAGACTTATTTTTGAAAATCCATTTTGTTCCAATAATGTGTTTATCTTTAGGTCTTGGAACTAAGTCCCAAACATCATTTTTGACAAACTAATTGAGCTCTTTTTACATCATAACAATCCAGTTTTCGCCAGTAAGAGCTTTTTTTACGTTAGCCAGTTCTATCTGAGATGTACAACACACGTAGTTACACAAATCTTCAAGTTTTTTATGAGTGCACACGCCAGTGAGAGGGTTTTCAAGAATTTAATTAGTAGGATGATCTTTAATTGTCCTCAGTTCAGTGTTATTTTGACTTGATGAAGTATCTGGTTTATTAATTAAAAGTACTTCATCATTTTTTAAATTTGAAATAGGTGTATTCAAGTGATCGTCAATAACCACATTAATGGACTCTTGAATTATCGGTTCTCTTATTAAAAACCCGATATGCTCGACTATTTAGAGCATACCTTAAAAATATCCCTTCATCACTTTTGGTGTCAAACTTACCTAGGATTTTCTCGGTCATGTAAAATGTACCACTTCCGCCAAAAACTTGAAAGTATTTAATAGTAGGTTTCTTATCAAACCACATTTCATAAGTCATTTTACCTTTTTTTTTCTAGTATAAACACGGTTAATTATATAACAAGTAGTATTTATGGCTTTGGCTCAAAGATTTTTAGGGAGCTTCATACTATTTAGCATTACATTTGCCATTTCTTGAAGCACTCTATTTTTTTTCTTTCTATTATACCATTTTGTTGTGGTGTTTTAGGTGCAGAGAATTCATGTGATATTCTCTGATCACTGCAAAATTTCTCAAAACTGCTATTCTCAAATTATAATCCATAATCACTACTGATCTTATAGACTTGAGATCCTTTTTCCATTTGGATACATTTAAGTACTCTTTTTACTTCATCGATAGTTTTTTATTTGTCCCTTAAAAAGACTACCCATGTATACCTGGTAAAGTCATCAACAATTACTAGAATGTACTTCTTGCCACCTTGACTCTCAGTTCTAGTTGGTCCAATGAGATCCATGTGGAGAAGTTCGAGTGGTTTAGATGTGGCATTGGAGTTCACCTTTTTGTGAGTACTCCTGGTTTGTTTACCAATCTGGCAGTCGCCACATATTTTATCTACTTTCTGTAATTTAGGTAGACCTCTTACCAACTCTCTTTTGCTCAATCTATACAAGTTATAGTAGTGTACATGTCTGAGGCATTTTTGCCATAATTCATTCTCATCGGTATGGACCATGTAGCATAATATATTAGATGAGCTTGAATCACAAACTATGTAACAGTTTTCAGAAGTTCCGCGACTAGTTAATATTACAGAACCATTTTTATTTAGAATTTCACAACCTTGGTTAGTAAATTTTATAATATGATTATTATCACATATTTGAGAGATACTTAATAAGTTGTGTTTTAACCCTTCAACATATAAAACATTCTCAAATAGAGGGAGGTTAAAGAGTTGAACCGTACCTTGGCCAACAATTTTGCAGTTGTTACCATCACCAAATGTGACTGAACCATCAGTCATATCTTTAAGATTGGTGAATCGACCCTTGTCACCTGTCATATGTCTGGAGCAACCACTGTTTAGGTACCACTTTGAATGACTCGAAGCTTTAAAAGCAGTGTGGGCAACCAAGCAAGTAACCTTAGGGACCCATTTCATTACAGTTTTGGGTTTAGGAGCATAGTTAGTCTTCTTATGTTTATAGTTGTTATAAGTCCTACCCACTAAGTTAGATTTTAAGAGCTCCTTAAGTAAGTCAACAATTTTCTCAGCTAAAGGATTACGATTCTGATTTTTATAGTTGATATGATTGCTTTTAGGTTTTAAGGTTTGAAAAGTCTTAGCATTTTTAGAATAATTTTGATTCAGACTTTTCCCTTTTGAGTTTGAAGACTCCCCTTTCACAAATTTGGGTGGAGTATTCTTATGTTTGGGAGGAATACTTTTGTCGTAGCCCAATCCAGATCGATCGCCACATTTTCTGGATCCGGATAAGAGTTTTTCTAACTTAGGATCACCTTGGGCATACCTCCATGTGTCTTTTAAACTCAAAAGTGAAGAGACTTCAAGTTTTAGCTTTTCATTTTCAGATTTTAAGTTTTCAACTTGGGAGGTTTTGAAATCTAAGTCGCACTTAGTTTTTTCAAAACAATCTGAAATGTGAGATTTTTCTAAAACAAGATTATCAAAATTTTCTTTAAGTTTTGAAAACTTTTCTTTTTGAAGTTTTAGTTTTACAACAATTTTACAACTTTCCTTGTATAGGGCATTATAAGCATCTTGAAGATCTTCTTCATTTTCATGATCACTATTCAGATTTTCTTCACTGGTTGAATCATCATTATCTGAAAAAGTGAACTTGGCAAGAGTCATAAGGGCTTTAACTTCATTACCCGACTCGGTTTCAGAATCTTCTGACTCAGAAGAGGTTTCAGAGCCAGAAGATTCATCCCAAGTAGCCAACATTCCTTTCGTTTTTGGTTTGTCCTTTTTAAGACATTTGTTTACTAAATGCCCATATTCATGGCAATTATAACATTGACTATCTTTTAAAGATTTTCAGGTTTTAGATTTAAATTTTTTCTTTTCATTAGGTTTTTGCAAATCAACTCTCTTTTTACTTTTGAAAATCTTATAAAACTTTTTAGCTAAAAGGGGCAGATCATCTTCAGAATTTTCTAAATCAAAATTACTATTTTCTTGAGAAATACTTTTAGAAGATTTAAGGGCGATGGATTTACCTTTAGGAGCTTTAGAGTTTTACTCATAGGTCTGTAATGAGCCAACTAATTCTTCTACCCTCATATTATCCGTATCACGAAGTTCCTGGATCACAGTCACCTTTGAATTGAACCGTTCAGGCAGTGAGCGTAGTATCTTTGCACAGACTTTACTTTCTGAGATTTTATCACCGAGACTCCTCATAGAGTTAACAATGTCATTTAATCTTATATAGAAGTTCATGAAAGTTTCACTTTCTTCCATTCATATTTTCTCAAATTTGGTTGTGAGGATTTGGACTTTAGATTTCTTGACAATTGTTGTTCCCTCATGTGTCATTTCTAAAATATCCCAGGCTTGCTTTGCAGTATCACAGGATATAATTCTCTTGAATTCATCCGTGATAGTGCGTAAGTGATTACATTTAGAGCCTTTGCATTGCCACTCTCCTCTTTATTAAGTTGTCCCTTGCCACTCTCCTATTTATTGAGTTGGCCCTTGCCACTCTTCTCTTTATTAAGTTAGCCACTTCTACTCTCCTCTTGTTAAGTTGGCCATTGCCACTTTTCTCTTTGTTGAGTTGACCATTGTCATGCTTCTCTTTATTTTTTTTAGCATTGTGCTATCTACCATGTGTCTTGATATTTCGAAACCCACATGATTCAATTAACATTCTCTCTCAATGCAAGTGATGTATTAAAGGTATCACAACTAGTGAATTAAATATTTTATTGTGGATATAATGCGTTACGGGTAACGACCCTCTTGCTCGGCACGTAATTCTGTAGGTTGGTTGGCGTGGTGCACGATCGATGTAAGTAAATCGCTATGCTTGTTACATCACTTCTTGAAATTGGATGTCGCAAATAGACGCTCCATGAACACATCCTATTACGTAAATCCCCCAATTGCGTTGTTATGTCACATTGAGATGTTTGTATAAATCCGCGTTAACGTTGGACACGCCGGCAAATATTCATAGTGTGAGAATGCAGATCAAGTCAGATATTATGAACTATTTTTCACATCGTGACACTGATCACTATGTATGATGAGCTACATACACTTTACTAGGCATACATTCATATAAATTGCTTGCGCATACTGATATCTCTCGTAGTAGTAGAATACATAATGTATCAGAACCCTTACATTACTTTTATAGAGCTCTTGAATTATTGTTAATCTTAAAAGATAACCATCACTATGAGTGGGGCATTGACCCTCTCCAACCGTAGAGATAATGCAGGTGACATACAGATTGAAGACCGAGAGGACTTTCCCCATATGGAAGATTATAATGAAAGAATACGAAGATAGTTTTATGAATTAGTTTTATACTTTCGCTGCGAACTCGATAAATGTAATAAGCTCCCATTGAGAGGGCATTTGATTATTTACTGAATTCTTTTACTTTGATGAAATAATCAATACAGTCGATTTTATTCTCATGAGCGTTACATTCATGAATGTATTTGGATGTGATCTAAAAAAGTGACATGTGATTTTAAAGCATCCAATATATACGTTATTAACACCCAACTTTCTCGTGCATGAGTATAAACTCTAGCCGTGAAAATTCGGTTACAGATCAAGTCCATTTCGTATCGCCTTCTTAGGCAGCTTGATCGTCGCTCTCATGTGCTTCGATCAACTCCCCGATGCTCCCTCAATCATGATCTCGTAACTTCACCAAGGCTTCAACTCCATGATCAAACACTTTGCATTTAGTGTTTCTATGCAATGAACAATGTGATGGGAGGTTTGGTTTAATCTCCTATAATCAATGGAAAATTAAGATGCCTAAGAGATTCACCTAGATGGACACTCTAGAAACTGATAAACACTATGGATTTACCAATAAGCATGGTGTCTATATTCTAGAGAATGCTTGAGATCATAATCTTCTTGAAGAGGAGCTTGGAATGCTCATTAAAGTGAAGAATCACTAAGAATGGACCATGATTCTCATTTGAATAGAGTCTATGATGTTTAGTTGAGCTTAGGATGCACTAAGGTATCTAAAATGTCAAAATCCATGATTTCTACAAAGATCTGAATGTTATTTTTATAAGGAAAAAGTCTCAACGAATCTTTAACAGTTATATTTCGGTTGTGCCGTGGAGGTCTTCGGTCGACCTGAAATATATTTGGTCACATCAAATTACGATTCTGATGGATCAAATGGTGATTGCGGTGAGACCGAACTTCACCTTCGGTGGGATCAAGTCCAGCCGAAGCTGTGAGCGAATTTCCCATTCTTATTACTGTCCTGTTTTGGTCAATTTCTATCGGACTAAAGGGACCTTCGGTGGGACCAAAGTTTGCTGAATTTTTGTACTTGTTTCAACAACTTGAACCCTATTGAGCCAATGTGGTAGTACAAATTTTAGGCTCTTAAGGTATATGAGATAATCACTAAAGTTTTTACAATTTTGGTCTCTAAAATCTTATGAAGGTGTGTTGTTTTTAGTTTATAGTTAGGGTCATGTAACACCCCGTGTTTTCAGGACCCGAGTATATAATCCGTTTCCCAAAAACTCGAGTGTTAGCCTATAAAACCCATTGTAAATTTGAACCGCTTATCATTAATCAGAGTTAACAGCAACAAAGCTAGAGTAAGCCATGTTCTAACCATAATGAGACTTTAAATTTAGCGCCCATACAAGACTTATACAATCTCAAATAATAAAGTTCATATAAGAAAAAATAGAAATTTATTAACTAGTGGTGGAGCTCAATATGGGCCGTAGGGACCCCGTCTAGGTCCTCAACTACCCAATTTACACTAGCAACCCATTAAACAACATCGGTTCGCTCTACACCTACATCAACTGTTACGGTTTGATAGCATTAATGGCTATCGCAGTGAGGAGAACCCTCTAAGATTATGCACTCATCATTCAAAATCCAACATAAATTGTAATGTATGACAAGAAGTATTTTAAATAATGCAATTCAAGCATCATGATCATGCATTCAGAATTAAGCTAATTAACACATTTTCAGCGTTAAGGGAATGTAATGAAAACCACAATGCAAATGGTAGTGTCTAGATACTCAATAATTCAATCATTTAAATTCCACAAAATGGCTAGGAAGTCAAGCTTTAAACCTCTACTTCACCCGGAAATCATCTCGGACATGAACACCGCAAGATGGCTAAGAAATCGCTAAGCGAACACCTACTCCACCGGGAAATCATGGTACGACTGAACACTGTAAAATGAAGAGATAACAACGTACAACGTCTACTTCACTCGAAAATCATATCGTACGTGAACACCGTAAGATGGCTAGGAAATCGCTAAGCGAACACCCGCTCCACCCGAAAATAATGGTACGATTGAACATCGCAAAATGAAGAGACAAGCTGGGTATAGGAAAGGAAAGAAGTGATTTCCTTCTTTGGGTTGGCTCGGGTCAAACTCATTTGACTGAGCAGCCTCATTCCATACACGTCAGGTGTGCATTTGTAAGTGGTGCCCATGCACCATAGGTGGGGCACACACTGATGTATGAATCTGATCCACTTCGTTCATCTATTTTGTTGGCTCGTATTATGGCCCAGTCTAAAGAATGAAGCAGATCCATGACTTAGGTTGGCCATAGTTTGTGATTTGGGGTTCTTAGTCATAGGTTTTCATTAATCCAATGGTCGGATCGTACTGAATTTGAACGCCAACGGTGGTAAGGGTCTACAGGAGCATTTAACCAGATATTAATGCCTAGATTAGGGATTAGATGGCCATATACATATTTGTAATATTAAATGTCATTTTCACAATGTTTTAAATATCAATTTTATTATTGTTATTATTATTATATTTTCAATTATTAATTATTTATATTTAACTCCCATGGTTCTTTCTTCTGGAGACGTCCTATATGCTTTTCAAAGATAAATTAATTATTTGTAATTAGATTATTTATATATATGTAAATATATATATATATATATATATATATTTCTAAATTGATCACGTGGGTCACACCCCAATTAACACTATTTATTCACTCACTCAGTCCACTATAGGTCTTTGATTATAAAATTTTGATTATTTGGGTTTGTAAGTGGGCCTAAAATGCATGGATTTTATTTGTTTAGTTATCGACTTATCTAAATTAGTGGTGGGATATGAGATGTTGGTATTCTAACTGTTGTAATTTAGTAGTGAGTTATGACTTGTAAATGATGCTGAACAATGTGTATAGTTACACTAATCTAATTTATAATAGTAAAGCCCTAGTACTCAAAAGCACAGGTTGTTACAATCTACCCCCCTTAAAGAAGAATCTCGCCCACGAGATTCGATTATGGTCATTCCCTATTCCCTTTAGTATCAATTAAGATCAAGGGTTTGCTCACAAGATGTAACGGAGAGTTTTACTAACATTCTATATCTATATGTGTGTGTGTGTATGTTTGAAGTCAATAGTGATGGTTCCACATCATCTAAATGAAGAGAAATGGTTTTATGTTTTCATTATTCGGGTTAACACAAACAGACAGTTATGGTTGGCCTAAACCCGATACGCCAAACTTCTGCCTGGCTGGGCAGTGAGTTTACTAGTATCCTTCTTGATCCTAGGTATTCCCACGTTATGTGTTGATACCATCTTCTGTCCACTACCAAAAAATTGAGTAATGGATATGGAAGTTGAAAGCTTTTAGCTACGGATTTAATCCGTAGCAAAATAGCTACGGATTTAATCCGTAGCTATAGCCTAAGTGCTCTGTAGCTAAAGCGTACCTCTCAACCTAAAGCATATTAAATATAGATGGTGCTTAGGGGGATCCATGAGGTCCATTGGAATATATGTGTTTGATCTAAGCCGTCCAAAAATTCGGATATATAATTTTATTGCATGAGCCCAAAAATTATGTGGATTGAATATCTAGGTGGACCACACCATAAGAAATAATATAAATTAAATGTTTACTGTTAATTTGTTGTGTGGTCACCTTAAAGATTTGACCTAAATAAATTTTTTATCATACTTAAAATAATAATTTAAATTTATTGGATGGAGTGAATATATGAAATACATCACAGTGGGCCCCACGTAACTAAAATTTTAAAACAACTCAGGGTCGTCCGTCACGCGCCCGTCCAAAACCGCAGCTCCCTCCAAAACCAAAACCCATCCCCATTTTCTCTCGCCCTCCAAAACCGAAACCCGTTCTCCATCTCTCTCTCTCTCTCTCTCTCTCTCTCTCTCTCTCTCTCTCTCTCGCACTCAGTCTCTCTCGTTCCCTTGCCCTCTCTTCGTCTCCCGATCTCCCTCACCCTCTCTCCCTATCTCAAGGCTGCATTCCGCATCTCCCGAAACCCATTTCGCTGCATGAAGTAAAAGAAGAAGAAGCATCGTACGGTTAGTTTATTTCTTTTTCCCTCTTTATCTCTTTCTCAAATCTTTCAGAGGTTCAATCCGCATTCCCCTCTCTCTGTTTCTGAAATGTAAGGGCCGTTTGGCCGGTCGGATTGGAAGGATTTGCCCCTCTCTCTGTTTCTGAAATCTAAGGGCCGTTTGGCCGATCGGATTGGAAGGGATTGGATGTTATTGGAAGGGATTGGAAGTTAAATCCGGGATTGGTCGGGCGTGCCAACAGTCGGTGATCGGATCCCAATCCTGAGACGCGTTTGGCTCGAGGGATTGGAAGGGATGGGAAGGTTTAATCCCGATTGACCGGGCAAACAGACTGGATATATCAATCCAGGGATATAGCAATCCCATGTATCAAGACAATCCACCGACAACACCATCAATACCTAGAAATCCAGGCCATCCACCATAATACCATTCAATCCTTTTTAATCCACCCGGAGAAACGGGCCCTAAAAATGCTTTGTGGGCTCTGGTGCTCTGTGGGCCCCACCATGATGTATGTGTTTCATCCATGCCGTCCATCTATTTTTACAGATAATTGTAAAATATGAGACCAAAAATGAGATATATCCAAATCTCAAGTGGACCACATTACAGAAACAATGTTGAATGAGCGTCGACCATTAAAAAATTTATGGTGGCCATAAAAGTTTTGGATGAAGCTGATTTTTATTTTTTCCCTTCATCTAGGTTCTGTCTGACCAAATCAACAGATTGGATGTCAAATA
The DNA here is from genome assembly GCF_029962835.1 of Magnolia sinica. Lineage (NCBI taxonomy): Eukaryota > Viridiplantae > Streptophyta > Magnoliopsida > Magnoliales > Magnoliaceae > Magnolia > Magnolia sinica. Next base: position 81,768,474 of record NC_080576.1, on the reverse strand, counting down.
AACAGATGCAGTGGGCCTTAGGAGGATTTTAATGGTGGATATCCAATCGATTATTTTCATGGGGTGTGGACCACCTGAGATTTATATCCTTCTAATTTTTTGGATAATACCATAGAATGATCTTTAAAAATGGATAAACGGAATGGATGAAAAACATACATCATGGTAGGGCCCACAGAGCACCGACCACCAGCCACGGGGCTGGTGGCAGGGGGAGTAGCCAATCCGTTCCCGCCAAACGGGCCCTAAAAATGCTTTGTGGGCTCCACCATAATATGTGTATGCAGGCCATTCATTTTTTCAACTTCATTTTAGGGCCAAATCTCAGGTGGACCACACCATAGGAAACTGTGGTGATTGAATGCCCACCATTAGGGCCTGTTTGGCCGGGCAGATTGGATGGATTTGGATGGTATTAGAGTAGATTGTACAGATTTCAAGGTAATGATAGTTGCGTCAATGGATTGGTGCAAGATCTATGGGATTGCTATATCCCGGGATTGCTATTTCTGGTCTGTTTGGGACGCCTGGCCAATCCCGGGATTAAACCTTCCAATCCCTTTTAATCCCTTGAACCAAACACGTCCCAAGCAATTTTAAAGGGATTAGGGTGGATTGGATGGGATTTAAAGGTAATGATGGTGATGTCAGTGGATTGTCTTAAGATCCTGAAAGGAATTCCAGAATTTTTTATTTTTTTTTGGGTTTGTCAGATTGTGACATCAATTTGAATTTCTATGTTTTTTTTTTTTACAATGTCTTTTATGTTACTGGCATAGGCATTCATATATATATTGCGAAATATGATTGAAGTGCTAGACTAGCATGTGCATTTACACCATTTTTTTAAATGTTAGTGACTCATCCACCACACGTGTCATAAAACATGTTAATTCACTACATTGCATTCATCAGGAATCAAGCTTGGGGGTAAACATTTTTGGCTTTTATTCGAAAAATCAGACTGTTTCAACTCCTAGTCTGGCCACTTATAAAATTATACCTAAAAATTCTAAATATACATCGTATGATCCACTTCAGTCTCGGAATAATACAATTTTTGGGTAATTTTTTTCATCATGATGAGCCAATACTATATGAATGGATTGGATGCACAGGAAACAGTGGTAATTCACCATTAAAACTTAATGTGGGTTGAAGAAATTTTGGATAGAGCTGATATTGGTGTGGTTTCTTCATCCTAGGTCTTTGTAAGCATTCCATTGCCCTTGTGTGGTGAAGTCTTTAACTGGTACGATCCATTATTTAGCTTGATATATTAGAATTGCATGCGAGACTTTTCATCTATGCAAGTGGTTTAAGATTTTACTTATAAATTATATTATTAATTTATTGTAAAAATACAATGATTGCAAACTCCTTAATACATTGTTTTTGGTAGATAATATCTGTATGGGTTCAATCATCTGATAGCACTTCCTTCATTTTCAACTTTTGAGGAGGATGGTGCATAAGGCTAATTTCCAACTTTAATTTTTGGTAATGTGCAGGTTGAAAATGGACCCCTTGGTTAATCGAGATTTGGCTGTAATGAATAGGGAGTGGATGACAATAAGTTTCCCAGACCCACGTTTTATTTCTAAAATAAGAAGTTTTTCAAAGTTTGCACAAGAAAACCTTCCTGGTAAAGAATATGTTCCTTGTCCATGCACCACTTGCAAATGTGCACGTTTTTCGGTTTCTTATGATGATATGGACATACATCTAAAAATTGATTCGACCAAAGCTATAGGGTTTGGAAAATGCATGGTTATCATGTATCTCCAAAGTCAACTGTAAATGAATCAATATCCCAATAGTACCAAAATATCTCAGACTTAAACAAGGTTCACAACGAGGTCATTCAAGAACTCGGTGGTAATAACCTAGATGAAGTTGTCCATGATGAGCCGAACGTGACTCCTGTAGCTGAAGGCGTCTTTGGGAAAAATGAAACTAATAAGTTTGAAGAAAATCTACGATACACAATGACTAAGCTATACGCTGGGGCCCGGGATTTCACTATGCTGACTTTCATTGTACAGCTTTTCAAATTAAAGGTGAATCATAGATGGAGTGACAAAAGCTTTACAGAGCTCCTTCAACTACTAAAGAAGGTGTTACCTTCTGGTAACAAGGCCCCAACTAATACCTACCAAGCAAAGAAGATCATTACAAAGTTGGGTCTTGATTATGTGAAAATATATGCTTGTCCAAATGACTGCATCTTATACTGGAGAGAGAACGAGATGAAAACCATTTGTCCAAATTGTAAAACTTCTAGGTACAAGACTGAAATAGATTCTGAGAAAAAATAATCTACAATACTTAGGAAGGTGTTGAGGTATTTTCCATTAACACCAAGGCTACAAAGAATGTTCAGTGTGCCATGGTTGGCGAAAGAAATGTCTTGGCACTCAACCAGGAAATTTCAACATGAAAAGATGGAGCATCCGGCTGATTCTATTGCATGGAAGAATCTTGATGACAAGTATACAGATTTTTCAGCTGAGCCTCGCAATGTTCGATTGGGTTTGGCTACAGATGGGTTTAACCCATTCGGCACTTTCAGTATGTCGCATAGTTCATGGCCCGTTATGTGTGTGACGTACAACCTTTCACCAAAGCTTTACATGAAACCTCAGTTTACTATGTTGACTTTGCTCATTGAGGGACCACGACAACCGAGAAAGGATATTGATATTTATTTACAGCCATTGATTGATGAACTGCAAAAGTTATGGCGAGAAGGGGTCACGACGTTCGATGCATACCATGAAAACAAATTCAACATGCGTGCCGTTCTGCTTTGGACAATTCATGACTTTCCAGCATATGGTAACGTTTCTGGTTGTAGGACAAAGGGTAAGTATGGTTGTCCTGTATGTGGTCCTAACACAGATTCTTTGCGACTCCAATATGGAAAGAAACATGTTTATATGGGCCACAGACGATGGTTGCCAATGTCAGAACAGGCTAGGAAGGACACAAGTGCTGGCACATTCAACAAGAAGGTGGAGATACGACGTCAACCGATCCGTCTGGATGGGATTGAGGTTAAAAGACAAACCGCGAACTTGAATATGCAGTGGGGGAAGACTAGGAAGAGTAATATAAGGGGTATTGATGGAGGCCGACAAGAGCTAGCGGATGATGTTGAATCACCGTGGTTCTTCAAACAGTCTATATTATTTGATCTGGAGTATTGGAAAGATATTCCCGTGCGTCACAACCTTGATGTCATGCATATTGAGAAAAATATATGTGAAATCCTTGTTGCCTTTATGTTGAACATACCTGGTAAAACCAAGGATGATGCTAATGCACGTAGGGACCTGAAACAATTGGGAATTAAGAAGCGTCTATGGCTGAAAAAGAACAATGGCAAGGTGATTCAAAAACAAAGTCCTTTCTATCTAAGAAAAGAAGAGAAAAAACTTTTCATCCAGACTTTGCATGAGCTGCATGTTCTGATCGGTTTTAATGCGAATTGGAGGACCATCGTAAAAGAAGATTGCGTGGATTTAAAGGGAATGAAGTCTCATTCTTGTTGATGCAACATATGCTCCCATTTCTCCTCCAGCATGCATTCAGGGATAGAAAGGTCATTCGTCCTATAATTACAAGCTTTTGCACCTTCTTTAATGGCTTATGCTCGACAACCATAGACCTTCAAACACTCCTTACTCTCGAGAGGGGCTTAGCTAGGACGTTATGTCAGCTTGAGACCATATGCCCGCCATCGATATTTGTCATTATGATGCATTTGTCGATCCATTTGGCTTACAAGGCTCGCATATGTGGTCCTATATACTATCGATGGATGTATCCATTCGAAAGGTACATTGTGAGCTTAATAAGAATAAATTGGCTTAACATCTACATTTGTATGTATATATAATGTATCATTAACTTTGTCAGGTTCATAAAGACATTCAAGGCCTATGTCCATAACAAGACACGACCTGAGGGTTGTATTGCAGAGCAGTACATCCAAGAGGAGACAGTTATATTCTGCAACCAATATAAAGGAAAACAGAAAACAAGCCTACTGGAAAAGCTGGAAAAACGGTTTAACAGAGTCATTCCAGGACTACGTAAGTTGGAAGATATCGTTGATGATGACCCTAATGATGACGATGTTGGTCCAGTAGGTTCGGGTCAAAGTGTTATCCTAGCGGGTATCGAATACGAACAAGCTCATAGATGGGTATTGAAGAGTCATCCCAGCTACGACGAGTGGGAATGGTATGTATAATAAGCTCATATATATATATATATGTATATATATATATATATCTTCCTTACTTTATGCGATTTCAATATAACAATGTTATCGAATATCGCGCAGGAAGCACAAAGATTTCTTGCAGCGATGCTATAAGAGGATCAACAGGGTGCCTAGCGAGGACGAATTCATATCTTGGTTGAAGAGGCAACCAGAGTTCATTGAATCTGACGATAATGAATTTAAAGATGTTGTGAGAGGACCTCTAGCTTTTTCTATGCAATACAATAAATATTGTATTAATGGTTTCCTCTTTATCACTAAGGACTATGAGGAGAATAAAACGAACCAAAACAGTGGGGTTAGGACAGAGGGTATGACAACCTTTCGATCAAGTGCTAAGGATATCAATACAGTGGATGAAAATCAACCTTACTACGGAGTCCTTCGTAGAATTATCCAATTGGAGTACCGAACAGGGTACAAGCCCATCCTATTTAAGTGTGATTGGGTGAAAGTGACACATCATGGTGTTTCTTTTGATGCAAAAGCGAATTTGAGATTAGTAAATTTGGCTAGTCTTTACAGTTCAGACAAAGTCGGTGACGAGTCCTTCATTCTTGCAGAGCATGCCACGCAAGTTTTCTACTCCAAAGATCCAAAAAATCCTGACTGGCATGTGGTCTTGGAGGTTCTCCAAAAAATTTTTGTCGAAGAAGAGACGTGCATTCTATAGGAACGATTAAGGGCTGTAAGTAATGCCGATGCAAGACCTGATCTCACCTCATTAGTAATGGTTGATGAGTTGATATTCAATGAATCTGATGTCAGTGTTGTGGTCGAGAAAACAAAGAAAAGAAAACGATCGAAGAGAATCTACGATTTGTTTGTATTTTCTAAGCATGTAACAGAATGATATTTATTGGAGGAAATCTAAACAAGGTTTGGATAATATAGTGAATTTTTTATACTTTATCTGTGACCTAAATTATTTCTTAACTATTAGCTTTTTTTAAAAAAAAATCTTTTCTTATTTTTTCATATTAGGGAAGAAATAGGCACATGGATTCACAACCAGAGGTATTGGGTGCGCAGGTGCTTGGGAGTACAGATTCAAGCAATACCAAAGGTAATAAGATACTTTTCCTTAATTATATATGTAAATTTTCTTTTCCTTATATATTGACAGTAATCAATGATGTGTATATATAACTGTTATTCTTTTTATGTAATTGTGTCAGCTTCTTCTTCATCTAAAAAAAGAGACATTATTAGGGGGGTCTCTTTACTTGTGCCACCTGATAGGAAAAAAGTCCTAAAGACGAATGAATTCGGGCAACCGAATGAGGACTGTTTTGATCACAGAGACTTTGCATCGCATGTCGGTGTCCTCACCCGTTCTCATATCCCGATCATATACCTGAAATTTCGCCAAGTGCCTCATGAACAAATTCATATGGTCATAGAAAGATTGTCACAGTTTTATGAGTTTGAGGGTCAAAGTTAGGCTGCAAGTCTTGATTATGTTACAAAACGCATCAATGAAGCATGAAGGAATTACAAGAGAAGATTGACTATAAAATATATTACAAACAAGGATCCTATTACTGTAAGAGATGGTCCTGCCCCCCCAGGTATCCCTATAGAGGATTGGAAGGCCTTCGTGGATCAACGTACCACCGAGGAATTCAAAAGGGTAAGTGCAAGGCATAAAGTCAATCGGGCCAAACTAAAAGGACCTGCGTGGCTTGGGAGGCACAGTATGGCTGTTACTCGCCATAAGATGGTATGTATTTAAAAATAGATATTATAGTTTAAAATTAAATTTAAATTTGAATTATCATTCATCTAAATCTATTAATGATGTGTATTTGAATGATATGTAATGTGTCAAAGGTGATGGAGAAGAATCTTACCTCCGATGTCGAGATAGGTAGATGTGAAGTCTTCTTAAGAGCCCATACAAGAAAGGACAAAGTTGTCCAATATCCTAACCTTGCTGTAAGTGTATCCCTCATACCACTAACTAGTACCCTTATGAAAAGCTTAAGTATAACTTTGAATTATATTGCATTCATTTGTATTTTTCCACAGGAAAAACTAGATGAGCTCTATAGTAGCAATCCTGCTTCTAAGATGACTGGCATGGATGATGCCCTTATAGAGGTACTAATAAAATTTAAAAATTAGTAGAGTTTAATGGTAATTATGAATATCTTAATAACTTAATTTACAATGTTTTACAGTTGGTTGGGTCTGACAATAGAGGGCGAATGCAGGATCTAGGTTGCTCAATAAGCAAAGTAGGACTGAAGAAGTCAGCCTCTGCTCGTTCAAAGGTATAGAATGTGATAAAAGAAAAAGAGAGCATAACTCAAGAGTTATCTCAGGTGAAGAAAAAATTGGATGGTATGACTCAAGATATAGTTGAGATGAAGAAAACATTGGTGGATATGCAGAAAGATAGACAGTATACTCAAAATCTCTCATCACCAATAGTCGCTAAATCTACTCAGGCATCGTCGGTATGCAAGTATAAATTTTTACTATAATGAGCTTACAATTATATTATAAAGGCTAATAATACCAATGCCATTTTATGTGTAAATGTAGCTGGATATTATATATATCGGTAAGAGATGTGACTTGCTTGATTTTGGAAAACGTGGTGTAGTTACTCGTGGTGAAGTACACGAAGTTAATCCAAATGCAACTGTCCATTATGAGCCGTTGGAGGATGGAGCTTTTGTTGTTGTCCTGACTGAGGTTATACAACCTTACGCTCCTTTGTGGAAAGACGATGGGTTCGCATCTACACTTGGAGAGGCCGGTCCAGGATCATTTGTGCAATGGGAGAAAGAGGCTTTGAGAATTCAATAATTTGAACAAATTTGGTACTGTATAATTGAACATGTGTTGTGTGCATTTTGAACTAATTTTGAACTGTTATGTGCATTTTGAACTAATTTTGAACTGTTGTGTGCATTTTGAACTAATTTGGCACTTGTTTTTTTATTTTTTTAAATATTGAATGATTTTTGTACTCTATATTTGAACGTATTTATAGTCTTAGGCTCCATTTGGTCATCACATTAGTATTTATGAAAATATTTTTTTTTAAAACCAAATGGAGCCTAAGCCCTTTTTTAACTCCGCCAATACAACTCCTTATATTGCCGGTCCCAAGCCCGAGTAAAGGAGGAGGGAGAAGGGCTTTAAAATGAATCATCAACTATGGAGGAAATCCTGAAAATGCAGTGAATATCTCTGGTTTTATGGTTTTACTTGTACATTCCTGTATTGATTACTTAAGCATGACGGTTATGCGCATTCTTTCAGGTGGATGTTGCATGTGGGAGGGTTAGAGGTGCATATTTTAGATTCAAGCATCTGGTATGTCTCTTGTCAAGAATGCACATGTGTAGTTCATTAAACAATACATTATATGATATCGTGTGCATCATATCTATGTTGTAATTTTCCTCATGTATTTTACTTAAAATCCATGTTTATGCATGATTCTCATGCATTGACATGGATTTGGGCCAAAAAAGATCGAAATGAAAAATTTGAGAAAACATGAGAGATTTTCTTTTATAAAGTAAGTATTTGGGACCAAGTGGTTACGTATTTGCTCCATTAAATTTGCTCAAAATTAATGGAACAGACCCGGATGTGTGTCGGAGCTATCTGGATGAGCGGGAGTCCCTGGAAGATGGGAACCGTTATGACCATGATGAAGTGTCCATTTCTTATGGACAACATTGGGTGGCCCGACCATTTGGACAGGCCATGTTTATGTATTTGATCGAAATTAATGGAGCAGACCGGATGTGCGACGGAGCTATTCGGAAGAGCGGGGTTCCCTTAAAAGAGGGAACCGCTATTATGACCATGATGAAGCTGTCCATTTTTATGGACAACATTAAGGGCCTGGCATTTGTGTCGGATGGCCGTGTTTATATCTGTATTTGCAGGTACCATACCCTTAACCTAAACCAAAACCTATGACCTAAAAACTTAACCTATAACCTAAACCTCAACCTTAACCTAAACCTAAACCTTAACTTAAAACCTAAAACCTAAACCTAAACCCAAAACCTAAACCTAAACCTTAACCTATTCTCAATTCCCTAAACCTATATCTTATAACCTAAACCTAAACCTAAACCTAAACCTTAACTTATACCTATAACTTATAACCTAAACCAAAACCTATGACCTAAAACCTTAACCTATAACCTAAACCTCAACCTTAACTTAAACCTAATCCGTAACCTAAACATATAACCTTAACCAAAAACCTAAAACCTAAACCTAAACCTTAACCTAAACATATAACCTTAACCTAAAACCTAAAACCTAAACCTAAAACCTATAACCTAAATGTATTCTCAAATCCCTAAACCCCAACCTACACCTAGTCCAAATCTTAACTCCATAACCTAAACCTATACCTAAACTTGAAAACCCAAACATAAACCTGATCCCGAACCCGAACCCGATTTCCTAAACCTAAACCTTAACCTATTCTCAATTCCCTAAACCTATATCTTATAACCTAAACCTAAACCTAAACCTAAACATAAACCTTAACTTATACCTATAACCTATAACCCATGACCTAAAACCTTAACCTATAACCTAAACCTCAACCTTAACTTAAACCTATAACCTAAACCTAACCTTTCCCTAAACCTATAACCTAAACTCAATTCCCTAAACCTAAACCTACACCTAATCCTAATCTTAACTCCCTAACCTAAACCTAAACCTAAACTTGAAAACCCAAACTTAAACCCAATCCCGAACCTGAACCCGATTTCCTAAACCTAAACCATAACCCATTCTCAAATCCAAAAACCTATAACCTAAACCTGAACCAAAACCACAACTTATAACCTAAACCCAAACCCATTCTTAAATCCCAAAACCTATAACCTAAACCAAAACCAAAACCTATAACCTAAACCTGAACCCATTCTCAAATCCCAAAACCCAAACCGACACCTAAACCTAAACCTAAACCTAAACCTATAACCTAAACTCAATTCCCTAAACCTCAACCTAGACCTAAACCTAAACCTATAGCCTAAACTCAAATCCCTAAACCTTAACCTATAACCTAACCTAAACCTATACTTATAACCTAAAATTATTCCCAAATCCCAAAACCTATTACCTAAACCTAACCTCTCCCTAAACCTATAACCTAAACTCAATTCCCTAAACCTAAACCTAGACCTAATCCTAAACCTATAGCCTAAACTTAAATCCCTAAACCTTAACCTATAACCTAACCTAAACCTATACTTATAACCTAAAACTATTCCCAAATCCCAAAACCTATTACCTAAACCCATTCTCAAATCCAAAACCTATAACCTAAACCTGAACCCATTATCAAATCCCAAAACCTATAACCTAAACCAAAACCAAAACCTATAACCTAAACCCGAACCCATTCTCAAATCCCAAAACCCAAACCGACACCTAAACCTAAACCTATAACCTAAACTCAATTCCCTAAACCTCAACCTAGACCTAAACCTAAACCTATAGCCTAAACTCAAATCCCTAAACCTTAACCTATAACCTAACCTAAACCTATACTTATAACCTAAAATTATTCCCAAATCCCAAAACCTATTACCTAAACCTAACCTCTCCCTAAACCTATAACCTAAACTCAATTCCCTAAACCTAAACCTAGACCTAATCCTAAACCTATAGCCTAAACTCAAATCCCTAAACCTTAACCTATAACCTAACCTAAACCTATACTTATAACCTAAAACTATTCCCAAATCCCAAAACCTATTACCTAAACCCATTCTCAAATCCAAAACCTATAACCTAAACCTGAACCCATTATCAAATCTCAAAACCTATAACCTAAACCTGAACCCATTAACCAAAACCAAAACTTATAACCTAAACCCGAACCCATTCTCAAATCCCAAAACCCAAACCGACACCTAAACCTAAACCTAAACCTAAACCTATAACCTAAACTCAATTCCCTAAACCTCAACCTAGACCTAAACCTAAACCTATAGCCTAAACTCAAATCCCTAAACCTTAACCTATAACCTAACCTAAACCTATACTTATAACCTAAAATTATTCCCAAATCCCAAAACCTATTACCTAAACCTAACTTCTCCCTAAACCTATAACCTAAACTCAATTCCCTAAACCTAAACCTAGACCTAATCCTAAACCTATAGCCTAAACTCAAATCCCTAAACCTTAACCTATAACCTAACCTAAACCTATACTTATAACCTAAAACTATTCCCAAATCCCAAAACCTATTACCTAAACCTATTCTCAAATCCAAAACCTATAACCTAAACCTGAACCCATTATCAAATCCCAAAACCTATAACCTAAACCAAAACCAAAACCTATAACCTAAACCCGAACCCATTCTCAAATCCCAAAACCCAAACCGACACCTAAACCTAAACCTAAACCTAAACCTATAACCTAAACTCAATTCCCTAAACCTCAACCTAGACCTAAACCTAAACCTATAGCCTAAACTCAAATCCCTAAACCTTAACCTATAACCTAACCTAAACCTATACTTATAACCTAAAATTATTCCCAAATCCCAAAACCTATTACCTAAACCTAACCTTTTCCTAAACCTATAACCTAAACTCAATTCCCTAAACCTCAACCTAGACCTAAACCTAAACCTATAGCCTAAACTCAAATCCCTAAACCTTAACTTATAACCTAACCTAAACCTATACTTATAACCTAAAACTATTCCAAAATCCCAAAACCTATTACCTAAACCAACTCAAACCTAAACCTATAACCTAAACCTAATCCCTATACCTCAAACTAAACCTAAACCTAAACCTATACCTAAACTCAAATCCCTAACCTTAACCTATAACCTAACCAAACCAACCTATAACCTAAAATTATTCCCAAATCCCAAAACCTATTACCTAAACCTAACCTCCCTAAACCTATAACCTAAACTCAATTCCTAAACCTAAACCTAGACCTAATCCTAAACCTATAGCCTAAACTCAAATCCCTAAACCTAACCTATAACCTAACCTAAACCTATACTTATAACCTAAAATATTCCCAAATCCCAAAACCTATTACCTAAACCCATTCTCAAATCCCAAAACCTATAACCTAAACTCAATCCCATTATCAAATCTTAAAACCTAACCTAACCTAAACCCTAACCCATTCTCAAATCCCAAACCAAACCTATAACCTAACCTACGAACCCATTCTCAAATCCTCAAACAATCCCAAATCCCAAACCTAAACCTAAACCTAAACCTAAACCTATAACCTAAACTCAATTCCCTAAACCTCAACCTAGACCTAAACCTAAACCTATAGCCTAAACTCAAATCCCTAAACCTTAACCTATAACCTAACCTAAACCTATACTTATAACCTAAAATTATTCCCAAATCCCAAAACCTATTACCTAAACCTAACCTCTCCCTAAACCTATAACCTAAACTCAATTCCCTAAACCTAAACCTAGACCTAATCCTAAACCTAACTAGCCTAAACTCAAATCCCTAAACTAACTAACCTACCTAAACCCATACTAAATCCAAACTAAACCTAACCTAAACCTAACCAAACCCTATAACCCAAAACCTAAATCCTAAACCCGAACCCATATCTAAACCCTATAACCAAACCTCCATCCAAACCAAATAACCTAAACCCATCTCAAATCCCTAAACCCAAACCAACCTAAACCTAAACCTAAACCAATCAAACCTAAACCATAACCTAAACCTAACCAACCTAAACTTAACCCTAAACCTAAACCCAAACCCAAACTAACCTAAAACCTAAACCTAAACCTATACCTAAACCAAAATCCCAAACCTAAACCTAACCTAAACCAAACCCCTAAACCTATAACTTAATTCCCTAAACCTAAACCTAACCTAACTAAACCTAAACCTAAACAAAACCTATAACCAAACCTAACCTAAACCTAAATATAACCTAAAACTATTCACCAAATCCCTAAACCTAAACCTAAACCTAACCTAAACCTATAACCTAAACTCAAATCCCAAACCAAACCTAAACCTAACCTAAACCTATACTAAACCAAACCTAAACCAAACCCAAACCTATACCTAAACCAAACTTAAACCTAAAACCTATAACCCAAACCAACAACCTCAAATTAAAACCTAACCTAAACCCAACCATCTCAAATCCCAAAACCTATAACCTAACCCAACCCATTCTCAAATCCCAAAACCCAAACCAACCTAAACCTAAACCTAAACCTTATAACCTAAATTTAAACCCAAACCCAAAACCTATACCTAAACCTAACCTCCTAAACCTAAACCTAAACCATTACCTAAACCTAAACCTAACCTAATCCTAAACCTAACTTAAACCAAAACCCAAACCATAACCTAAACCTAACCTAACCTAACTTATAACCTAAAACTATTCCCAAACCCAAAACCTATACCTAAACCCATCTAACCAAAACCTAAACCTAAACCTAACCCATTATCAAATCTTAAAACCTATAACCTAAACCCGAACCCATTCTCAAATCCCAAAACCCGAACCCATTCTCAAATCCCAAAACCCAAACCGACACCTAAACCTAAACCTAAACCTAAACCTATAACCTAAACTCAATTCCCTAAACCTCAACCTAGACCTAAACCTAAACCTATAGCCTAAACTCAAATCCCTAAACCTTAACCTATAACCTAACCTAAACCTATACTTATAACCTAAAATTATTCCCAAATCCATAAACCTATTACCTAAACCTAACCTCTCCCTAAACCTATAACCTAAACTCAATTCCCTAAACCTAAACCTAGACCTAATCCTAAACCTATAGCCTAAACTCAAATCCCTAAACATTAACCTATAACCTAACCTAAACCTATACTTATAACCTAAAACTATTCCCAAATCCCAAAACCTATTACCTAAACCCATTCTCAAATTCAAAACCTATAACCTAAACCTGAACCCATTATCAAATCCCAAAACCTATAACCTAAACCCGAACCCATTCCCAAATCCCTAAACCTTAACCTAACCCGAACCCATTCTCAAATCCCAAAACCCAAACCGACACCTAAACCTAAACCTTAACCTAAACCTAAACTCAATTCCCTAAACCTCAACCTAGACCTAATCCTAAACCTAAACCTAAACTCAAATCTCTAAACCTTAACCTATAACCTAACCTAAACCTATACTTATAACCTAAAACTATTCTCAAATCCCAAAACCTATTACCTAAACCTAACCTCCCTAAACCTATAACCTAAACTCAATTTCCTAAAGCAAAACCTACACCTAATTCTAATCTCAACTCCCTAACCTAAACCTAAACCTCCAACCTAAACCTATACTTATAACCTAAAAATATTCTCAAATCCCAAAACCTATAACCTAAACCTAACCTTTCCCTAAACCTATAACCTAAACTCAATTCCCTAAACCTAAACCTAGACCTAATCCTAAACCTATAGCCTAAACTCAAATCCCTAAACCATAACTTATAACATAACCTAAACCAATACTTATAACCTAAAAGTATTCCCAAATCCCAAAACCTATTACCTAAACCCATTCTCAAATCCAAAACCTATAACCTAAACCTGAACCCATTATCAAATTCCAAAACCTATAACCTAAACCAAAACCAAAACCTATAGCCTAAACCCGAACCCATTCTCAAATCCCCAAAATCCAAACAGACACCTAAACCTAACCCTAAACCTAAACCTATAACCTAAACTCAATTCCCTGAACCTCAACCTAGACCTAAACCTAAACCTATAGCCTAAACTCAGATCCCTAAACCTTAACCTATAACCTAACCTAAACCTATACTTATAACCTAAAATTATTCCCAAATCTCAAAACCTATTACCTAAACCTAACATTTCCCTAAACCTATAACATAAACTCAATTCCCTAAACCTCAACCTAGACCTAAACCTAAACCTATAGCCTAAACTCAAATCCCTAAACCTGAACCTATAACCTAACCTAAACCTATACTTATAACCTAAAACTATTCCCAAATCCCAAAACCTATTACCTAAACCCATTCTCAAATTCAAAACCTATAACCTAAACTTGAACCCATTATCAAATCCCAAAACCTATAACCTAAACCCGAACCCATACCAAAACCAAAACCTATAACCTAAACCTGAACCCATTCTCAAATCCCAAAACCCAAACCTACAACTAAACCTAAACCTAAACCTAAACCTAAACCTAAACTCAATTCCCTAAACCACAACCTAGACCTAAACCTAAACCTATAGCCTAAACTCAAATCCCTAAACCTTAACCTATAACCTAACCTAAACATATACTTATAACCTAAAATTATTCCCAAATCCCAAAACCTATTACCTAAACCTAACCTCTCCCTAAACCTATAACCTAAACTCAATTCCCTAAACCTAAACCTAGACCTAAACCTAAACCTATAGCCTAAACTCAAATCCCTAAACCTAAACCTAAAACAAAACCTAAAACTATTCCCAAATCCCAAAACCTATTACCTAAACTCATTCTCAAATCCAAAACCTATAACCTAAACCTGAACCCATTATCAAATCCCAAAACCTATAACCTAAACCAAAACCAAAACCTATAACCTAAACCCGAACCCATTCTCAAATCCCAAAACCCAAACCGACACCTAAACCTAAACCGTAACTTAAACCTAAAACCTAAACTCAATTCCCTAAACCTTAACCTAGACCTAAACCTAAACCTATAGCCTAAACTCAAATCCCTAAACCTTAACCTATAACCTAACCTAAACCTATACTTAAAAACTAAAACAATTCCCAAATCCAAAAACCTATTACCTAAACCTAACCTCTCCCTAAACCTATAACCTAAACTCAATTCCCTAAACCTAAACCTAGACCTAATCCTAAACCTATAGCCTAAACTCAAATCCCTAAACCTTAACCTATAACCTAACCTAAACCTATACTTATAACCTAAAACTATTCCCAAATCCCAAAACCTATTACTTAAACCTATTCTCAAATCCAAAACCTATAACCTAAACCTGAACCCATTATCAAATCCCAAAACCTATTACCTAAACCAAAACCAAAACCTATAACCTAAACCCGAACCCATTCTCTAATCCCAAAACCCAAACCGAAACCTAAACCTAAACCTATAACCTAAACTCGATTCCCTAAACCTCAACCTAGACCTAAACCTAAACCTATAGCCTAAACTCAAATCCCTAAACCTTAACCTATAACCTAACCTAAACTTATACTTATAACCTAAAACTATTCCCAAATCCCAAAACCTATTACCTAAACCTAACCTTTCCCTAAACCATAACCCATTCTCAATTCCCTAAAGCTATAACCTATAACCTAAACCTAAACCTAAACATAAACCTAACCTAAACTTATAACCTTTCCTAAAACCTTTAACTTAAACATAAACTTAAAATTTAAATGTATTCTCAAATCCTTAAACCCAAACCTACACCTAATCCTAATCTCAACTCCCTAACCTAAACCTAAACTTGAAAACCCAAACCTAAACCCGATCCCGAACTCGAACCTGATTTCCTAAACCGAAACCTTAACCTGTAATCAAGTTCCCAAAAGCTATAACCTATAGCCTAAACCTTAACCTAAACCAAAACCAAAACCTATAACCTAAACCTATAACCTAGAACCTAAACCTTAACATAAACTTATAACCTATAACATATAACCTTAACCTAAACCCAAACTCATTCTCAAATCCCTAAACCTATAACCTAAGCCTAAACCTAAACCTAAACCTTAACCTATAAGCCAAACCTATAACCTAAACCCGAACCCATTCTCAAATCCCAAAACCTATTACCTAAACCAAAACCAAAACCTATAACCTAAGCCCGAACCCATTCTCAAATCCCAAAACCTATAACCTAAACCTAAACATATAACCTAAACCAAAACCTATAACCTAAACCCGAACCCATTCTCAAATCCCAAAACCCAAACCTAAACCTAAACCTAAACCTAAATATAAAACCCAAACCTAAAACTATTCTCAAATCCCAAAACCTATAACCTAAACCTAACTTTTCCCTAAACCTATAACCTAAACTCAATTTTCTAAACCTAAACCTAGACCTAATCCTAAACCTATAGCCTAAACTCAAATCCCTAAACCTTAACCTATAACCTAACCTAAACCTATACTTATAACCTAAAACTATTCCTAAATCCCAAAACCTATTACGTAAACCTAACCTCTCCCTAAACCTAAACTTAAACTCAATTCCCTAAAGCAAAACCTACACCTAATCCTAATCTCAACTCCCTAACCTAAACCTAAACCTAAACTTGAAAACCCAAACTTAAACCCAATCCCGAACCTGAACCCGATTTCCTAAACCTAAACCATAACCCATCCTCAAATCCAAAAACATATAACCTAAACCTAAACCAAAACCAAAACTTATAACCTAAACCCGAACCCATTCTCAAATCCCAAAACCTATAACCTAAACCAAAACCAAAACCTATAACCTAAACCCGAACCCATTCTCAAATCCCAAAACCTATAACCTAAACCTAAACCTTAACCTAAACCTATAACCTATAACCTAAATCAAAACCTATAACCTAAACCAAAACCAAAACCTATAACCTAAGCCCGAACCCATTCTCAAATCCCAAAACCTATAACCTAAACCAAAACCTATAACCTAAACGTGAACTCATTCTCAAATCCCAAAACCTTTAACCTAAACCTAAACCTTAACATAAACCTATAACCTATAACCTAAATCAAAACCTATAACCTAAACCAAAACCATAACCTATAACCTAAACTCGAACCCATTCTCAAATTCAAAAACCTATAACCTAAACCAAAACCTATAACCAAAACCAAAACCAAAACCAAAACCTATAACCTAAACCCGAACCCATTCTCAAATCCCAAAACCTATAACCTAAACCTAAACCGTAACCTAATCCTATAACCTAAACTCAAATCCCTAAACCTTAACCTATAACCTAACCTAAACCTATACTTATAACCTAAAACTATTCCTAAATCCTAAAACCTATTACCTAAACCTAACCTCTCCCTAAACCTATAACCTAAACTCAATTCCCTAAACCTAAACCTACACCTAATCCTAATCTCAACTCCCTAACCTAAACCTAAACCTAAACTTGAAAACCCAAACTTAAACCCAATCCTGAACCTGAACCCAATTTCCTAAACCTAAACCATAACCCATTCTCAAATCCAAAAACCTATAACCTAAACCTATAACCTATAACCTAAACCTTAACATAAACCTATAACCTATAACCAAAACATATAACCTAAACCCGAACCCATTCTCAAATCCCTAAACCTATAACCTAAACCTAAACCTTAACCTAAACCTATAACCTATAACCTAAATCAAAACCTATAACCTAAACCAAAACCAAAACCTATAACCTAAGCCCAAACCCATTCTCAAATCCCAAAACCTATAACCTAAACCAAAACCTATAACCAAAACCAAAACCAAAACCTATAACCTAAACGTGAACTCATTCTCAAATCCCAAAACCTTTAACCTAAACCTAAACCTTAACATAAACCTATAACCTATAACCTAAATCAAAACCTATAACCTAAACCAAAACCATAACCTATAACCTAAACTCGAACCCATTCTCAAATTCAAAAACCTATAACCTAAACCAAAACCTATAACCAAAACCAAAACCAAAACTAAAACCTATAACCTAAACCCGAACCCATTCTCAAATCCCAAAACCTATAACCTAAACCTAAACCGTAACCTAATCCTATAACCTAAACTCAAATCCCTAAACCTTAACCTATAACCTAACCTAAACCTATACTTATAACCTAAAACTATTCCCAAATCCCAAAACCTATTACCTAAACCTAACCTCTCCCTAAACCTATAACCTAAACTCAATTCCCTAAACCTAAACCTACACCTAATCCTAATCTCAACTCCCTAACCTAAACCTAAACCTAAACTTGAAAACCTAAATCTAAACCTAATCCCAAACTCGAACCCGATTTCCTAAACCTAAATCAAAACCTATAACCTAAACCTATAACCTATAACCTAAACCTTAACATAAACTAATAACCAAAACATATAACCTAAACCCGAACCCATTCTCAAATCCCTAAACCTATAACCTAAACCTTAACCTATAAGCAAAACCTATAACCTAAACCCGAACCCATTCTCAAAAACCTAAACATATAACCAAAACCAAAATCAAAACCTATAACCTAAGCCCGAACCCATTCTCAAATCCCAAAACCTATAACCTAAACCTAAACATATAAACTAAACCAAAACCTATAACCTAAACCTGAACCCATTCTCAAATCCCAAAACCTAAACCTAAACCTAAACCTAAACATAAAACCCAAACCTAAAACTATTCTCAAACCCAAAACCTATAACCTAAACCTAACCTTTCCCTAAACCTATAACCTAAACTCAATTCCCTAAACCTAAACCTAGACCTAATCCTAAACCTATAACCTAAACTCAATTCCCTAAATCTAAACCTAGACCTAATCCTAAACCTATAGTCTAAACTCAAATCCCTAAACCTTAACCTATAACCTAACCTAAACCTATACTTATAACCTAAAACTATTCCCAAATCCCATAACCTATTACCTAAACCTAACCTTTCCCGAAACCTATAACCTAAACTTAATTTCCTAAAGTAAAACCAATACCTAATCCTAATCTCAACTCCCTAACCTAAACCTAAACCTAAACTTGAAAACCAAAACTTAAACCCAATCCCGAACTTGAACCCGATTTCCTAAACCTAAATCATAACCCATCCTCAAACCTAAAAATATATAACGTAAACCTAAACCAAAATCAAAACTCATAACCTAAACCTGAACCCATTCTTAAATCCCAAAACCTATAACCTAAACCAAAACCAAAACTTATAACCTAGGCCCGAACCCATTCTCAAATCCCAAAACTTATAACCTAAACCTAAACCTATAACCTATAATCTAAATCAAAACCTATTACCTTTCCCTAAAACCTTAACCTAAACCTATAACCTATAACCTAAATCAAAACCACAACCAAAACCTAAAACCTAAACCTATAACCTATAACCTAAATCAAAACATATAACCTATAACCTAAACCAAAACCTATAACCTAAACCTAAACCAAAACGAAAACCTATAGCCTAAACATAAACATATAACCTAAACCAAAACCTATAACCTAAACCTAAACCTATAAGCCTGAACCCATTCTCAAATCCCAAAACCTATAACCTAAACCAAAACCAAAACCAAAACCTATAACCTAAACGTGAACTCATTCTCAAATCCCAAAACCTTTAACCTAAACCTAAACCTTAACATAAACCTATAACCTATAACCTAAATCAAAACCTATAACCTAAACCAAAACCATAACCTATAACCTAAACTCGAACCCATTCTCAAATTCAAAAACCTATAACCTAAACCAAAACCTATAACCAAAACCAAAACCAAAACCAAAACCTATAACCTAAACCCGAACCCATTCTCAAATCCCAAAACCTATAACCTAAACCTAAACTGTAACCTAATCCTATAACCTAAACTCAAATCCCTAAACCTTAACCTATAACCTAACCTAAACTTATACTTATAACCTAAAACTATTCCCAAATTCCAAAACCTATTACCTAAACCTAACCTCTCCCTAAACCTATAACCTAAACTCAATTCCCTAAACCTAAACCTGTACCTAATCTTAATCTCAACTCCCTAACCTAAACCTAAACATAAACTTGAAAACACAAACTTAAACCCAATCCCGAACTTGAACCCGATTTCCTAAACTTAAACCATAACTCATTCTCAAATTCAAAAACATATAACCTAAAACAAAACCAAAACCAAAACTTATAACCTAAACCCGAACCCATTCTCAAATCCCAAAACCTATAACCTAAACCGAAACCAAAACCTATAACCTAAACCCGAACCCATTCTCAAATCCCAAAACCCAAACATAAACCTAAACCTAAACATAAAACCTAAACCTAAACCTATAACCTAAACTCAAATCCCTAAACCTAAACCTAAACCTAATCCTATAACCTAAACTCAAATCCCTAAACCTTAACTTATAACCTAACTTAAACCTATACTTATAACCTAAAACTATACCCAAATCCCAAAACCTATTACCTAAACCTATAACCTAAACTCAATTCCCTAAAGCTATAGCCTAAACTCAAATCCCTAAACCTTAACTTATAACCTAACCTAAACCTATACTTATAACCTAAAACTATTCCCAAATCCCAAAGCCTATTACCTAAACCTAACCCTTCCCTAAACCATAACCCATTCTCAATTCCCCAAAGCTATAACCTAAACCTAAACCTAAACCTAAACATAAACCTAACCTAAACTTATAACCTTTCCTAAAACCTTTAACTTAAACCTAAACTTAAAACCTAAATGTATTCTCAAATCCTTAAACCCAAACCTACACCTAATCCTAATCTCAACTCCCTAACCTAAACCTAAACTTGAAAACCCAAACCTAAACCCGAACCCGATTTCCTAAACCTTAACCTAAACCTAAACCAAAACCTATAACCTAAACCTTAACCTATAACCTAAACTTAATTATAACCTATAGCCTAACCTTAACCTAAACCTATAACCTAAACCTAAACTAAAACCAAAACCTATAATCATATGGTGAGACCATTTCTTTTGTGTCAATTTCATTCCTCTTTGAGTTTTTTTAATTCATTAAGAAAAAAAGTGGTTATACGTGATGCACTTCTTTCACTGTCTTTCTTTTCTCCAATGGGCATTCTAATTTATGAATGACATGACTGTTTGTAGGATGATGGAATATACGAAGCTGTTGAAATTTCAGGGTGAAGTCGAGCACATTTCTCTAATGAAGCCAAAGATTTGTATTTTCAGCATTATTGTAATTGTAACTGTAATTGATTGTAATTGTAATTAATTGAATGAAGGATTGTAATTGTAATTGAATGAATGAAGGATTGTAATTGTAATTGAATGAATGAATGATTGTAATTGAATGAATGAATAATTGTACAGGTGGTAATTGAATGAACAAATGATTTAATTTTTCAATGTACAAAATAGCTACGGATATTGACCGTATCCACTAGTCAGATAGGTGTAGCCTTTTTAATTTTGGCATATTGCTACGGACTTTCAACTACAAATAATATCCGTAGCTATTTGAAGTTTTTGCTACAAATATAATTGCTATGGATTATATCTGTAGCTATTTAGCATATAGTTACGGATTAAATCCGTAGCCACTAATCAGACAGGTGTAGCCTTTTAAATTTTGGCCTATTGCTACGGACTTTCAGTTACAAATAATATTCGTAGCTGTTTAAGTTTTTGCTACAGATATAATTGCTACGGATTATATCCGTAGCTATTGAACCTATAGCTACGGATTTAGCCTAAGCCTGATACGTCAAACTTATGCTTGGCCGGGCGGTGAGTTTACCAGTATCTTTCTTAATCCCAGTGAGTATCGATCTTCTACTTGATCAAGGCATTAAGATCATTGCAATCATTAGGACTTATAATTTACGTTGAACCATGTATACTTCGTTTAAACATGGTTTCGTCGATTCGTGTTTCTGATTATTTTAGTCTTTTGAGATAGGCTATTTAAAGTCCTACTTCCCTAAAGAATAGGCCTAAATGATTCTTTACACTTCAACATTGCAATTTAGATATCTGGGGTGTTATCCTAAAATCTATAATTTAATGATTCCTAATTGTTTGTCACATTACTACGCATTCTCAAAAATTTATAACCCTTACGAACTACCTTATAACTACTAAGGAAGATTTATAAAGATCGTACCTTGGTGGGCTCACTCAGGGTTTGATATGACCCTAAGGCATACATGCGATGAGTTCCTCATTCTCATGTTTGAGGTCGCGAGGCTTGAGCAGGATTTGAAGAAGTCCTCTCATCCTATTGTTTCTTGAAATACCGCCTTAAGATATGACCTAGTTTACCACAATAGCTGTAGAGTCTATCCTAACTCAAAGAATGAATTGGGTGAGATGTGAATTTCACCCTTTTCTCAAGCATATGAGATGCAGATGGCGCCGACTTGGCTTTACTTGCTGAATCTCGAATAAGAATATGTGTTTTGGCCCTACGCTCAAAGTCCTTCTCTACTCGCATGGCTTTGTCCATGATATTAACAAGGTCAGTAAGGTCGAAGGTGCACAATCTCGACTAAATTCTAGGCTAACGGCCTTCAATAAACTTATGCATTTTATATTCCTCGTCCACAACAACCTTTGGTACATATCGTGACAATTCGTCGAAGCACGCTTCATATTGTAACACTGTCATATTCCCTTGTTCCAACTTGAGAAACTCAGATATTTTCTCATGGCAATGGCATGGTGGAAAGTATTTCTCATTGAACATCTTCTTAAACTCAGTCCAGGTCCACTCATAATTAGATCGTACTCTTCTTAGCACGCCTTCCCACCATATATCAGCCTCTCCTTCTAAGGCATAAGTGGAGAGAATAACCTTTTGGGCATTCGAATAACCTAGCGATCTCATCATCTTGGCCATTCTATTCAGCTAGTGTTCTATTAGAACTGGATCTAGTGCTCCTAAGAAGGACAGTGGCCTCAACCTCTGAAACCTTTCAAACATTTCTGCCCCACTAATCTCTTCAGTATTTGAGGCCGATGCATGTATATTATGATGGAGAGACTTTAATAGTGTGGCGATCGAAGCTTCTTGTTGTTGTACGATGATAGTCAGCTGACTAATAACATCGCTAGGTGGGGTTTCAGGTTGCGTATTTGGTGAAGTTGTGCCCACATGACTCAAAGGCAACTGAGATGGGATAGCTCCTAACATAGGCTCTCTTTCAGGGCCACTTGGCCTAACGGGAGGTGCAGGAGAGCGCTCGAGACTCCCTTCTCTAACAACTTCTGTCGGTGAAGTTAGCAAATGGAAAGTTTATGATCTTGAACGATGATAATTTGGGGCCATAGTCCTGTTAAAAGAAAGGATTTATCATTGTCCTATCCCCATAAGTTTAAACTAGTCTTAACCTAAGATCGTAAGGCAATTTATACGAATCATGCAACTAGAGTATTGTTCAAATCGATAGGTACTCAACAACTCCCTATCCCTTGCGATTAGGTGCAACAAGATTCCAAAGATCCTAAGATGACCATCTAAGCATCCCTATACCCATGTCTTCTAGTCTTCGACCTACAATTAAGGTCCTACGATAATCTTAAAGTTATTTTTGTGTCCTCAGACGGACTACAAGGGGTCTAAACTTATGAGTTCTTAAATTTAACCCAACTTTCCACAACACCTAAAATTTGGGTTTGAGATCTGCTAGACTTATATAAATTCCCAAGTTTAGTCTCACTAAGCCCAGTCTAGGGTTGACAATTTAACTTAAAATTCTAAAATTTCACCATTACTTATTTCTAAGTGTTAGAACATACGAGAGATATTGTTTCTAATAAAAGAGGTGTATTAGGGGATTCAAATTACAAAATCCTAGTCTGATTCCTTAAGTTTATAGAGTGCTTATGTTTGATCCAATGTACAATGTGGTTGGATTTTGTCTTTCTATAGTACCTAAGTTTAGTTCCTGAATTCAGCAATCATAATTCACAAAGGAACTTAGGTTTTTTCTTCTAAGTTCAAATGGTTAACCCTAAACATTTCAAGGGAGCCTAAAATTTAGATTTCTAGGTTCATGAATTTCCCTAACACTAAGGGAATGAAACCTAATTTCAAGGTCTATAATTTCTTCAATGCAACTATGGATTATTTAAGGTTTTATAAGTCTCATTTTTCCCAAGGCCTGGTTTATCTAGACTCTCTTTGATACCAAATATAACACCCCGTGTTTTTAGGACCCAAGTATATAACCCGTTTCCCAAAAATCTGAGTGTTAGCCTATAAAACCCAGTGTAAATTTGAATCGTTTATCATTAATCAGAGTTAACAACAATGAAGCTAGAGTAAACTATGCATTGAATTAAAACATTCAAACCATAATGAGACTTTAAATGTAGCACCCATACAGGACTTATACAATCCCAAGTAACAAAGTTCATATAAGCAAAAATAGGAATGTATCAACTAGTGGTGGAGCTCAATATGGGCCGTAGGGACCCCGTCTAGCTCCTCAACTACCCGATTTGTACTAGCAACCCAGTAAACAACGTTGGCTCACTCTACACCTACATCAACTATTATGATTTGATAACGTCAATGGCTATCGCAGTGAGGAGCACCCTCTAAGATTATGCACTCATCATTCATAATCCAACTTAAATCACAATGTATGAGAAGAGGCACTTTAAACAACACAATTCAAGCATCATGATCATGCATTCAGAATTAAGCTAGTTAACACAATTTCAGCATTAAGGGAATGTAATGATAACTGCAAAGCAAATGGACGTGTCTAGATAGTCAATTATTCAATCATTCAAATTTCACAAAATGACTAGGAAGGCAAGCTTTAAACCTCTACTTCACCTGAAAATTATATTATACGTGAACACCCCAAGATGGCTCGGAAATCGCTAACCGAACACCTGCTCCACTCAGAAATCATGGTACGAATGAATACCGCAAAATGAAGAGAGAATAATGTACAATGTCTACTTCACATAGAAATCATATCGTATGTGAACACCACAAGATGTCTAGGAAATCATTAAACGAACACCCGCTCCACCTGAAAATCATGGTACGACTAAACGCCGCAAAAGGAAGAGACAAGCTGGGCGCGGGAAAGGAAAGAAGTGATTTCCTACTTTTGGTTGGATCAGGTCAAACTCGTTTGACCGAGCAGCCCTATTCCATGCACGTCGGGTGTGCATTTGTAAGTGGTGCCCATGCACCATAGGTGGGGCCCACATCGATGTACGAATCTGATCTACTCCGTTCATCTGTTTTGTTGGCCCGTATTATGGCCCAGTCCAAAGAATGAAGCAGATCCATGACTTAGGTCGGCCATAGTTTGTGATTTGGGGTCCTTAGTCATAGGTTTTCATTAATCTAATGGTCGGATCATACCGAATTTGAACGTCAACGGTATTAAGGGTCTACGGGAGCATTTAACTAGATATTAATGCCTAGATTAGGGATTAGATGGCCATATACATATTTGTAATATTAAATGTCATTTTCACAATGTTTTCAATATCATTTATTATTATTATTATGTTTTTGATTATTAATTATTTATATTTAAATCCCATGGTTCTCTCTTCTGGAGACGTCCTGTATGTTTTTCAAAGATAAATTAATTATTTGTATTTAGATTATTTATATGTGTGTGTGTGTGTGTGTGTGTGTGTGTGTGTGTGTATATATATATATATATATATATATATATATATTTTTCTAAATTGATCACGTGGGTCACACCCCAATTAACACTATTTATTCACTCACTTAGTCCACTGTAGGTCTTTGATTATAAAATTTTTGATTATTTGGGTTTGTAAGTGGGCCTAAAATGCATGGATTTTATTTGTATAGTGATCGGTTTATCAAAATTAGTGGTGGGATATGAGATGTTGGTATTCTAACTGTTGTAATTTAGTAGTGAGTTATGACTTGTCAAATGATGCTGAACAATGTGTATAGTTAGGCTAATCTAGATTATAATAGTAACGCTCTAGTACTCAAAAGCACGGGTTGTTGCAATCTACCCCCCTTAAAGAAGATCTCGTCCACGAGATTCGATTATAGTAATTCCCTATTCCCTTTAGTATCAATTAAGATCAAGGGTTTGCTCACATGATGTAACAGAGAGTTTTACTACCATTCCATATCTATATATGCGTGTGTGTATGTTTGAAGTCAACAGTGATGGTTCCACATCATCTAAATGAAGAGCAATGGTTTTATGTTTTCATTATTCGGGTTAACACAAACAAACAGCTATGGTCGGCCTAAATTCAATATGCCAAACTTCTGCTTAGCTGGGCAGTGAGTTTACTAGTATTCTTCTTAATCCTAGTGAATATCGATCTTCTGCTTGATCAGGTCATTGAGACCATTGTAATCATTATGAATTAGAATTTAAGTCGAACCATGCATACTTCGTTTAAACATGGTTCCATCGATTCGTGTTTCCAATTATTTTAGTCTTTTGAGATAGGCTATTTAATTTCCTACTTCCCTAAAGAATATGCCTAAATGATTCTTTACGCTTCAACATTGCAATTTAGCTATCTGGGGTGTTATCCTAAAATTTATAATTTAATGATTCCTAATTGTTTTAGTCACATTACTACGCATTCTCAAAAATTTATAACCCTTACGAACTACCTTATAACTACTAAGGAAGATTTATAAAGATCGTACCTTGGTGGGCTCACTGAGGGTTTTGTATGACCCCAAGGCATACATGTGATGAGTTCCTCATTCTCGCGCTTGAGGTCCCGAGACTTAAGTAGGATTTGAAGAATTCCTCTCATCCTACTGTTTCTTGAAACACTGCCTTAAGATATGCCCCGGTTTGCCACAATAGCTGCAGAGTCTATCCTGACTCCAAGAATGAATTGGGTGAGATGTGAATTTCACCCTTTTCTCAGGCATTTGAGATGCAGATGGCGCCGACTTGGCTTTACTTGCTGAATCTCAATTAAGAGTACGTGTTTTGGCCCTATGCTCGAAGTCCTTCTCTACTCACATGGCTTTGTCCACGATGTTAGCGAAGTCAGTAAAGTCGAAGGTGCACAATCTCGACTGAATTCTAAGCTAAAGGCCTTCCATAAACTTATGCATTTTATATTTCTCGTCCTCAACAGCCTTTGGTACATATCGCGACAATTCGTCGAAGCGCACTTCATATTGTAAAACACTGTCATATTCCCCTGTTCCAACTTGAGACACTCAAATATTTTCTCGTGCCAATGGCACGGAGGAAAGTATTTCTCATTGAACCTCTTCTTAAACTCAATCCAGGTCCACTCATAATCAGATGGTACTCTTCTTAGCACACCTTCCCACCATATATCAACTTCTCCTTCCAAGGCATAAGTGGCGAGAATAACCTTTTTAGCATCCGAACAACCTAGCGATCTCATCATCTTGGCCATTCTATTCAACCAGTGTTCTTTAGAACTAGATTTGGTGCTCCTGAGAAGGACGGTGGCCTCAGCCTCTGAAACCTTTTAAACATTTCTGCCCCACTAATCTCTTCAGAATTTGAGGCTAATGCTTGTATATTATGATGGAGAGCCTCTAATAGTGTGGTGATCGAAGCTTCTTGTTGTTGTACGATGGTAGTCAACTGACTAATAACATCGCCAGGTGGGGTTTCAGGTTGCGCATTGGTGGAGGTGTGCCCACATGACTCGCAGGCAACTGAGATGGGATAGTTCCTGATGTAGGCTCTCTTTTAGGGCCGCTTGGCCTAACTGGAGGTGCAGGAGAGCGCTCGGGACTCCCTTCTCTAACAACTTCTATCGGCGAAGTTAGCAAATAGAAAGTTTGCGATCTTGAACGACGATAATTTGGGGCCATAGTCCTATTAAAAGAAAGGATTTATCATTGTCCTATCTCCATAAGTTTAAACTAATCTTAACCTAAGATCGTAAGGCAGTTTATACGAATCATGCAACTGGAGTATTGTTCAAATCGATAGGTGCTCAACAACTCCCTATCCCTTGCGATTAGGTGCAACAATATTCCAAAGATCCTAACATGACCATCTAAGCATCCTTATACCCATGTCTTCTAGTCTTTGACCTACAATTAAGGTCCTACAATAATCTTAAAGTTATTTTTGTGTCCTCAGACGGACTACAAGGGGTTTAAACTTATGAGTTCTTGAATTTAACCCAACTTTCCACAACACCTAAAATTTGGGTTTGAGATCTGCTAGACTTATCTAAATTCCCAAGTTTAGTCTTAATAAGCCCAGTCTAGGGTTGACAATTTAACTTAAAATTCTAAAATTTTACCATTACTTATTTCTAAGTGTTAGAACATACGAGAGATATTGTTTCTGATCAAAGAGGTGTATTAGGGGATTCAAATTACAAAATCCCAGTCTAATTTCTTAAGTTTATAGAGTGCTTATGTTTGATCAAATGTACAACGTGGCTGGAATTTGTCTCTCTATAGCACCTAAGTTTAGTTCCTGAATTCAGCAATCATAATTCACAAAGGAACTTAGGTTTTGTTTCTAAGTTCAAATGGTTAACCCTAAACATTTCAAGGGAGCCTAAAATTTAGATTTCTAGGTTCATGAATTTCCTTAACACTAATGGAATGAAACCTAGTTTTAAGTCTCTAATTTCTTCAATGCAACTATGGATTATTTTGGTCATATAAGTCCCATTTTTTCCAAGGCCTGGTTTATCTAGACTCTCTCTGATACCAATGTAACACCTCGTGTTTTCAGGACCTGAGTATATAACCCGTTTCCCATAAACGCAAGTGTTAGCCTATAAAACCCAGTGTAAATTTGAATCGCTTATCATTAATCAGAGTTAATAGCAACGAAGCTAGTGTAAACCATGTATTGAATTAAAATATTCCAACCATAATGAGACTTTTAATGTAGTGCCCATACAGGACTTATATAATCCCAAATAACAACGTTCATATAAGCAAAAATAGGAATGTATCAACTAGTGGTGGAGCTTAATATGGTCCGCAGGGACCCCGTCTAGCTCCTCAGCTACCCGATTTGCACTAGCAACCGAGTAAATAGTGTCAACTCGCTCTACACTTGCATCAGCTGTTACGGTTTGATAGCGTCAATGGCTATCGCAGTGAGGAGCACCCTCTAAGATTACGCACTCATCATTCATAATCCAACATAAATCGCAATGTATGAGAAGAGGCATTTTAAACAACGCAATTCAAGCATCATGATCATACATTCAGAATTAAGCTAGTTAACACAATTTCAGCGTTAAGGGAATGTAATGAAAACCACAATGCAAATGGACATGTCCAGATAGTCAATTAATTAATCATTCAAATTCTGTAAAATGGATAAGAAGTCAAGCTTTAAAACTCTACTTCATTAGAAAATTATATCGTACATGAACACCGTAAGATGGCTAGGAAATCGCTAAGCGAACACTCGCTCCACCCGAAAATCATGGTACGACTGAACACCACAAAATGAAGAGAGAACAACGTACAACGTCTACTTCACCCAGAAATCATATCGTACATGAACACCGCAAGATGTCTAGGAAATCGCTAAGCGAACACCCGCTCCACCCGAAAATCATGGTACGACTAAACACCACAAAATGAAGAGACAAGATGGGCACGGGAAAGGAAAGAAGAGATTTCCTTCTTTTGGTTGGATCAGGTTAAACTCATTTGACTGAGCAGCCCTCTTCCATGCACATCGGGTGTGCATTTGTAAGTGGTGGCCATGCACCATAGGTGGGGCCCACAGTGAGGTATGAATCTGATCCACTCCGTTCATCTATTTTGTTGGCTCGTATTATGGCCCAGTCCAATGAATGAAGCAGATCCATGACTTAGGTCGGCCATAGTTTGTGATTTGGGGCCCTTAGTCATAGGTTTTCATTAATCCAATGGTCAGATCGTACAACATTTGAACGTCAACGGTACTAAGGATCTACAGGAGCATTTAACCAGATATTAATGCCCAGATTAGGGATTAGATGGCCATATACATATTTGTAATATTAAATGTCATTTTCATAATGTTTTAAATATTAGTTTTTTATTATTATTATGTTTTCGATTATTAATTATTTATATTTAAATCCCATGGTTCTCTCTTCTGGAGACGTCCTGTATGCTTTTCAAAGATAAATTAATTATTTGTATTTAGATTATTTATATATATACGTATATATATATATATATATATATATATATATATATATATATATATATATATATATATATATATATTTCTAAATTGATCACATGGGTCACACCCCAATTAACACTATTTATTCACTCGCTCAGTCCACTATAGGTCTTTGATTATAAAATTTTGATTATTTTGGTTTGTAAGTGGGCCTAAAATGCATGGATTTTATTTGTTTAGTTATCGATTTATCTAAATTAGTGGTGGGATATGAGATGTTGGTATTCTAACTGTTGCAATTTAGTAGTGAGTTATGATTTGTTAAATGATGCTGAACAATGTGAATAATTACGCTAATCTAGATTATAGTAGTAACGCCCTAGTACTCAAAAGCATGGGGTGTTACAGGTCACTTAGGTACTGCCTTTTCCTGTTCGAAGTTCCTTAATGCTTTGTCTTTGCTTGTGTCTTCGGTCTTCACTTTCCAAAGGCTCAACCGATTACGTGACACAACGACTCACATGATTGTCAAATAGGATGCAAAATTTAGTGCACTGACATCAATATGGAACCACCTAACCTTCTATTGCACCAAAAAGCCCTTTATATGCCCAAATAAAGGAATCGAGTTCCAACTGTTATAAAATGGGCAAAAATGACTGAAAAGTTGAGCTTAATAGTCCTAGAGGAGGGGTGAATAGGACTATGCCAAATAAAAAAATTAAAGCACAGAAATACTAAATAAATCTGAAATATCAATCGTACTAGTATTGAAAAATTGATTTAAATTAGTTCGTAGAACAACCTACACCCAAAATAAAGTTTAGGTAGGACAATGTTATTTCATGAATGTTTGTAAGACTCAATATCTCAAACCAAGTAAGAGAAAATAAAGCTATCTATTATAAACATTCACCACTTTTGTATAAATGAAATTACAAACATTCTCCACAAATGAAAAAAGTAAACATTTACTACAAACACTAAGAATTATAGTGGTTCAATGTGTACAACAACTGTTCTCAAACAGTCACACCTACTCCACTCCCAATAATCTCTATCTACGTGATATTAACTTTCACTATAAACAAGGTTTTGCAGGGTCACCTTAAAACCTGATACAGTTGTGATTTTAAAGGGCTATCACAAACAAAAAAACCCCTTTCTGAGAATTTTCTGGCTATCTCAGACAAACCAATAAATGAGATTTTCTGACTATCTCAATAAAACCAAAATAAAAAAGAAAGAATATACTTATCTTTACGTTTAAAGATGTATCAGTCAATGTAGCCGTAGAACCGCTTCTCTTGTCGTAGATTGTTCAATGTTCAGTCACATAGACAAGGTTTTAAGGCTCTAAATTGATTTTAAATAAATTCAAACCAAAGACTACTTGTTTGAATTCCTCAAGATCTCAAAGAAGAGTATCTACTCTCTTTATAAAATGAAATTCAAAGAATAAGAGATCTAGGAATTAAAACAAATAAGCCATTTAAAAAATTTTAAATACTATGCAATAGCTTGATTGTAATAAGGGCTTCTATCTCTCTTGATGATGGATTTGATGTACTTGAATTGTATTTTCAGATTGAGAGAAGGTCTCTATTTATAGGCAGAAAAGTTGTTGCTTTGACTCGTCTAAGACATTCTTCAACTCGTCGAAGAATTGAATTCCGTTCTAATAAATTTTCAAACATTTTAGAGTGATCGAATAGAATAGAACTTCGACTAGTCAAAGGCCTGCTTGACTAGTCGAGGGCTCTATTCGACTGGTCGATAATGGACTTTGACTGGTCGAGGGTACCAAAATTCAGTTGCTGGACTTCGAGTCGACAACCCTTGACTGGTCGAAGGCCCCTCTTCGACTAGTCGAAGAAGTAATGGAAAAATCTATTTTTCTTCAACTTAAACTCGGACTAGTCGAAGATTCCTTAGACTAGTCAAGCCACGGTTAAGACTAGTTGAACTTTAGCCTAACATAAGTATAAAAACCCATTCAAGTTTATGTTTTGAAAGAACTTGAGCCTAAGGTCTTTCTAGGGTATGTTACACATGAAAAGACTAAACTTTGATGTAGATGGGATGCTTGAACTTCATGGAACTTTTTCTTCTACTTGATTCTTCAATAGAGCATATAGTTGAAGATGGAGCTTGATCTTCTACTAGATCTTTATTAGAACTTAAACTCAATCATCATGAACTTATTGAACTTTCCATCTTGATCCACTACTTGACTTGAACTTTCCAACTTGATCTGAACTTTCCATCTTGATCCACATTATACAAACCACTTCATAAGCTATTTTGTCTAAACGAAATTTGGCAAACAGAGGTGTGTTTTATACAATATAGCACTTACAATCTCCCCCTTTGTCAAATTCATGACAGAACACTTATTATTACAACAACTAGAATGACGTCTTCAATTCCATGTTGTAGAAGATTTGGTGCAGCTTTAATGAAAACTTAAACTTTACTACTCCCCCTCAATGTGAGCTTTCCCCTGTATTATAACATATACATTTTCCATTGCAAAACTCTTCAAGCATATATCAACATATCAACATTTATATAATGCATTCATATAATGCACTTCAACATTCATGCTACTTAGTAATTATCAATCCTCTCCCCCTTTTTATCACAAAATGACAAAGGAAAGATTACTCATGTGATTATAAGCAATTAACCACAGCAGAATTAGTAGAGTAATAAGAAAATGCATAGAAACATGTCATGTAAAGGAGTTAGCAAAAAGTCATCAAGAAGTATTAAGAGAGCAGAGTTTGAGAGTGATCAGTAAGCACACACAAGGTTAAAGTTATATAACCCAAAAAAAAAATAAAAAATCAGCCTAATCGGATCCAAAGGAGGATGGAGGAGGTATGGAAGGTTCAATCTGGTGAAGTCTCTTGGTAATACGATGAAAATATTTTCGCATATATTTCATAGAAGCTTTGTGACTTTCTATCAGATTGTCTTAAGATACCTTCAACTCAACAACTTTCTCTTCGAATGACTTGAGCAAGTCATCAACCTGAGAAGGTTGATAGACTGGATCAGCTTCATCATCCGATTCATCAAGCTCGGCAAAGATGTCATCTATGGATGTGTCCTCTGGTATAGGAGTGGCTTCATCTTCTTCTCCATCATCGCGTTGGCCAGGAAGGAAGACCATGTTCATTTTATGTATATTTGTATTATCAAATGGTAGAGTTGACTCTGGTGCCTCGGTCGATGGAATGACAACATTGGAATAAAGAGCAATGCATGTCATGAGATATGGAATTGAATAATCAAATAACACATCAAGGAGGGAAGACAAATAGGAATAACAGACACAACAGAGTGAAGGACACGAGTCATGATGGGAGTAAGTTTAGACTTATTCCTAAATCATGGATACACATTGGACATGAAAATGCAATATAAAACTCTATATTTAGGAAGCATCTGGTTAGCATGGAGGGCATTGCCAGAACTCCATTCAGTGTTAAAGTGACATAATTTGCGAGTGATCCCCCATCCCTTAGTATGTGTAATTTTCTTAGCAAGAGTGGCAATGGGAATGCCATCATCATTGACATTTACATTAAGCAAACCTGAAATCAGGTGGTGATCAATAGGGATTGTCCCTTCACGAAAATTAATAGAAAATGTCAGATTTTCAAGGGACAAGATGCCTATAGAAGCATACATGCCTTGCGTTATGGAGAGGTAAGTCATTCCACCCTAACCGAGAATATTTTCCCAACCTATAATAGTAAGGATAGTCAAAAGATAGAATGGTGCAATGTGGTCTACACTCACAGTCCTTTCAATGATAATTTTTCTAGTGCAGAAATCCCTAAAATGCTCCAAATTTTCTTCAGGAGTAATTGGAGTCGCCCTGGAGGAGTAGCCGCTAGGGCCCTTGCGACTAGCCTTCCTCTTAGTACAATGCTCCATTTAGAGATGCAAAAGAGAATATTAAAAAAGATAGATGGGTTAAGCTTAGATCTGATTTTTGCTCAAAAACCCACTAAAAAAAGGATGTAAATTTCAAATAAACCACAAAAGAAAGATTAATTAGCAAAGAGGAACCTAAATTTAGAATGAAAATGGAAATAGACCACTTACATTGGAGATTTGGAGATGGGTTCATCGAGAAAAGCATCTGTTAGTCAAGGAAGAAAAATAAAAATGAAATAGAAAAGTGGTTTTCCCCCTTTTTAATGTGCAATCCCGCACACCTCGATTGGTCGAGTATGGTCCTCAACCCATCGACGGTCGACTAGTCGAGGACATACTCGACCTGTCGAGCAGCTAAAACAATTATATTTTAAAATTTTAAATTTATTTATATATTTTGCATTTAAAAATTATAAATATATAATAAATAAAAATGCATTAACAACATGATTTAATTAATTAAAAGTACACAAAGCAATATCATGTTTTAATTTGGAATATCTATTCCTGACAAGCGATTTGGTCATAATGTTTACAAGGTGCTTTTCAGTCTAAAATATTCTAATGAAATACTCTTGTCCTCAACTAATTCTCGAATATAATAATATCGAATGTCAATATGTTTCGTATGAGAATGTTGAATAGGATTCTTTGAAATATTAATTATGCTTGAGTTATCATAATATAATATCATTGTATCTTGTGCAATCCCATAATCAGCTAACATCCTCTTCATCCAGATCAGCTGGGTGCTAGCATTATCAACTGCAATATATTCAGCTTCAGCTATTGAGAGTGATATAGAATTCTATTTCTTGCTAAGCCAGGAAACTAAACAATTCACTACGTAGAAACATCCACCACTGGTAGATTTTCAATCGTCGATGTTTCCTACCCAATCTGCATTAGTATATCCAGCTAGTTGTACAATTGTATTATGCGGATACCATAGACCTAAGTTCACAGTACTTGCAACATATCTAATTATTCGTTTAACAACGATTAAATGTGATTCCATTGGATTAAATTGATATCTAGCACATATTCCAACGCTAAAAGCAATATTATGTCTATTAGCAGTTAAGTATAGAAGACTACTAATCATACTTTGATATAAACAAGAGTCTATACTTTTACCCGTTTCATCCTTAAAGAGTTTGAGAGTTGTACTCGTAAGAGTATCAAACCTTTTCCCATTCTCAAACCCAAATTTCTTTACAAGGTTCAAGGTATACTTGGTTTATGGGATGAATATTTCATCTTCCTGTTGTTTTACTTGTAATCCAAGGAAGTAATTCAATTCTCCAACCATACTCATTTTAAACTTAGATTTCATCAGATCTGCAAACTCAATAGACAAGTCAGTGCATGTAGATCCATAAATAATATCATCAACGTAGGTCTGTTCTATCAATATATGTTCATTATATCTTTTAACGAATAAGGTTTTATCAACACTTCCAATGATACAGATGTGAGTAAGTAAGAATTTAGTCAACTTTTTGTACCATACTCCGGGGGCTTGTTTCAAACCATAAAGTGCCTTTTTAAGATGGTACACATGATCTGAAAGTTTAGGATCCTCAAAACCCTTAGGTTGTTCAACATATACTTCTTCATTTACATCACCATTTAGAAACACACTTTTAACATCCATTTGATATATTTTGAAATTCTTATAGTAAATAAGTAAAATAAATAATCTAATGGATTCAAGGCACGTAATTGGTGCAGAGGTATCATCATAGTTAATTCCTTATTAGTGTAGCCTTGTACAATAGTCATGCCTTGTTTCTAATGATATTTCCCATTTCATCAGATTTGTTCTTAAAAATTCATTTGGTTTCAATTATATGTTCATCAGAAGGTCTAGGAACCAAATACCCAACATTATTTTTAATGAATTGAGTTAACTCTTCTTACATAGCCAATATCCAACTTTCATCGGTAAGTGCTTCTTTTACATTTGTCAGTTCAATTTAAGAAGTGAAGTAGATGTAATTACAGATATTTTCTAACTATCTTTTTGTCTAAACACCAATACAATGGTTACCGAATATTTGATCAGTCGAATTGTCTTTAACTAATCTTAATTCAGTATTATCTAATTTAAATGAAGATTTAGGTTTATTTATAATGTTGACTTCATCATCATTTTGATTTGGTGTGGGTGTGATCAGGTGATCAGGTGATCGTCAATTACAACGTTAATAGATTCCCAAATCACTCTTGTTCTTTTATTAAGAACATGATATGCTTGACTATTTAAAGCATAACCCAAGAATATAACCTCATCACTTTTGGCCTCAAACTTTCTTAAAATTTTTTGGTCTCGTAGAATAAAACATTTACTTTTAAATGTCCAAAAGTATTTGACGGTTGACTTCTTACTAAACCATAACTCATATGCTGTTTTATCTTTTACTTTTTAACATACACACGATTTATAATGTTGCAAGTAGTATTGACAACTTCAGCCCATAAGTTTTTCATAAGTTAATGCTATTTAGCATTACATTGGTCATTTCCTTTAATATTCTGTTCTTTCTTTCAACAACCCCATTTTGTTGAGGTGTTTTAAGAGCAGAGAACTCATGTGATATACTATGGTCTGTACAATACTTCTCAAAATTACTATTTTCAAACTTAGTACCATGATCACTTCTGATTTTGATCACATGTACTTCTTTTTCAGTCTGAAATCATTTTATAATTTTTCTAACTTCATCGAGAGTTCTGATTTCTCTCTTAAGAAGGTTACCCAAGTATATCTCGTAAAATCATCTACGATAACTAGAAAATACTTATTTTCACCTCTACTCTCTATTTTAGTCGGTCCCACCAAGTCCATATGGAATAGTTTAAGAGGTTTGACTGTGGCTAAGGAGTTCACTTTCTTGTGACTACTCCTAATTTGCTTGTCAATCTGACATGTGCCACAAAAATTTTCTACCTTTTTTAATTTGGGTAAGCCACAAATATGATCTCTCTTACTCATTTTATAAAGATCTCTAAAGTTAACATGTCTAAGATGTTTATGCCATAGATCTATTTCATCTGTTTGGACCATGTAGCATGAAAAGATAGAAGAGCATGAGTCATTAATAACGTAGCAATTTTCAGAGGTCTTACAACCATTTAATATCACACTTCCCTTCTCATTTGTAATCTCACATCCATGATTTGTAAATTTTACACCATGTTTGTTATTTAAAATTTAAGATATGATTAGGAGGTTAGGTTTCAGACCTTCAACATGCAGTACATTTTCAAAGGGAGGAAGATTAGATAGTTGAACAGTACCTTAGCCTATGATTCTGTAGTTGCTTCCATCTCAAAAAGTAACTGATCCATCATTTACTTCTTTGAAGTTGGTGAATATCGCTTTGTCACCTATCATATGTCTTGAACATCCACTATCCAGGTACCATTTTGAATGGCTAGTGGCTTTAAAGGTTGTGTGGGCTACAAGACATGTAACCTTTGGAACCCATTTCATTATGGTTCTAGGTTTAGGAGTTCCATTGGATTTTCTCTATTTTTGAGAGTTGGAATTTCTCGACATTCTGTTAACTCTGATTCCATCTGAGTTGGATTTTAGAAGCTCTTTGAGTAAGTCCACGATTTTTTCGGCTAAAGGTGATTTATTATATATTTGATTTCTATAGTTAATGACATCTAAGTTTTTTTTACGAGCTTGAAGAGGTTTTGAATTTTTGAAATTATTTTGACTAAAATTTCTCAAATTCTTACCTTTAGAGTTTGAGGATTCTCATTTTACAAATGTAGGAGATGAATTCTTATTTTTCTGATAATTATTTTGATGTAGCCCAGACTTGATTTGTCACCACATTTTCTACATGAGGTCAACAACTTTTTCAGTTTTGGATCTCCGTGATCATATCTCCAAGTATCCTTAGAACTCAAAAGGGAAGAAACTTCAAGTTATAGATTCTCATTTTTAGTTCTGAGTTTTTTTAACTCTGAGGTTTTGAAATATTAGTTTAGTTTTGTTTTTTCAAAACAATCCGAAAGATGAGATTTTTCTAAAACATTGTTTTCAAGTTCTTCTTTTAGTTTAACATATTTCTCTCTTTGAATTTGCAATTTAACAACAATTTTGCAACTTTCCCTGTATAGGGTATTGTAGGCATCTTGAAGATCATATTCATATTCATTTTCAAGGTCACTCCTGAGGTTTTTATAGTCAGATATATTACAATTATCTAAGGAGGTGACTCTGGCTATAGTCATTAGGGCATTTATATCATTTGTATTTTCTTATTCTGATTCATTAGACTCAGAAGAACTTTCAGATCCGGATGATTCATCCCAAGTAGCTATCATGCCCTTTCTTTTTAACTTATCCCTTTTAAGACATTTATTCGCCAAGTACCCGTATTCATGATAGTTGAAACATTGACTATCCGTTACAGATTTTCAAGATTAAGATTTTCCTTTTCTTTTGTCAGATGGTTTTTGAAAATCTGATCTTTTCTTGTTTTTGAAAATTCTATAAAATTTCTTAGCTAATAATGCCATATCATCTTCTGTATCTTCAAAATCAGAATTAACATAATTTTCTTTTGAAACAGATTTAGAAGATTTAAGAGCAATAGACTTACCTTTAGGAGCTTTAAAATTTAACTTTTATGTTTGGAGAGAGCCAACTAACTCCTCAACCTTCATATAATCAGTATTTCTTGATTCCTGAATGGCAGTTACTTTATAATTGAATCTCTCAGGAAGAGATCGCAGTATTTTTGCATAGACCTTGCTTTATGGGATTCCATTTCTTGGACCCCACATGGAATTTACTATATCATTTAGTTTTGTATAGAAATCTATGAAATTTTTATTTTCTTCCATATGAATTTCCTCAAATCTAGTAGTGAGGATTTGAACTTTTGATTTCTTGACTATAGTAGTTCCTTCATGTGTCATTTTAAGAATATCCTAAGCTTGTTTGGTAGTATCACATAAAATAATTCTCTTAAATTCATCAGGTGATAGAGCACAAGTTATGACATTTAAGGCCTTAGCGTTAGCACTGCTTTCACTTTTCTGAGATGCAATCCATAAAAAGAATGCAGTTTCTCTCATAGATTTAGTTTCATAACTGCCTAATACTACAGACATAGGAGGTTTCAATTTAGTTACAGTGGCTTGCCACATGCTTTCATCTAAGGATTTTAGAAAAATCCTCATTCTAGCTTTCCAATATGCATAGTTAGAGCCATCAAAAGGTGGAGACCTGGTAATAAACAAGCTATCGAAATTTGACATTATAAAAGCCTAGATCTTTTAACTCAAGGAAATTAATCTTAAAAAAATGAGCAACTTAGCTCTGATACTACTTGAAAAGGCGAGCTTAACAGTCCTAGAGAGGGGTGAATAGGACTAAGCTAAATAAAAAATTAAAGCGTAGAAATAATAAATAAATCTAAAATCTCAATCACACTAATGTTGAAAGATTGATTCAAAC
The DNA here is from genome assembly GCF_029962835.1 of Magnolia sinica. Lineage (NCBI taxonomy): Eukaryota > Viridiplantae > Streptophyta > Magnoliopsida > Magnoliales > Magnoliaceae > Magnolia > Magnolia sinica. The sequence goes on along the minus strand of NC_080576.1, from coordinate 81,728,870 downwards.
TAGTTCGTACAATAACCTACACCCAAAAGAAAGTTTAGGTAGGACAACCTTATTTCATGAACGTTTGTGAGAATCAAGATCTCAAACCAATCAAGAGAAAATAAAGCTACCAATTACAAACTTCACCACTTTTGCATAAATGAAATTACAAACATTCTCCACAAATACAAAAAGTAAGCATTCACCACAAACACCAAGAATTATAATGGTTTGGTGTGTACAACAATTGTTCTCAAATTGCTACACCTACTCCACTCCCAATAATCACTATCCATGTGATATTGGCTTTCACTATAAACAAGGTTTTGCAGAGTCACCTTAAAACCTGATACAGTTGTGATTTTAAAGGACTGTCACAAACAAAAAAATCCTTTCCGAGAATTTTCTGGCTATCTCAGACAAACCAACAAATGAGATTTTTTGGCTATATCAATAAAACCAAAATACAAAAGACATAATAAACTTATCTTCACGTTTAAAGATGTATCAGTCAATGTAGCTGTAGAAACTATTCTCTTATCATAGATTGTTCAATGATCAGTCACATAGACAAGGGTTCAAGGTTCTAAATTGATTTTAAATAGACTCAAACTAAAGGCTACTTGTTTGAATTCTTTAAGATCTCAAAGAAGAGTATCCACTCTCTTTATGAAATTAAATTCAAAGAATAAGAGATCTAAGAATTAAAACAAATAAGCTATTTAAAAATTTATAAATACCGTGCAATAACTTGAGTATAATAAGGGCTTCTATCTCTCTTGATGATGGATTTGATGTACTTGAATTGTATTTTCAGATTGAGAGAAGGCCTCTATTTATAGGCATAAAAGTTGTTGCTTCAACTCGTCGAAGGACTAGATTCTGTTTTAACAAATTATCATATTTAAGCGGATCGAATAAAATAGAACTTTGACTGGTCGAAGGCCCTGCTCAACTGGTCTAGGGCCCTTTACGACTGGTCGAGGGTGCCAAAATCAGTTGCTGGATTTTGAGTCGAGCAACCCTCGATTGGTCGAAGGTCCCTCTGCGACTGGTTGAGTAGTCTGCTCGACTGGTTGAAGAAGTAATGGAAAAATCTATTTTTCTGCAATTTAAACTTGAACTTGTCGAAGATTCCTTAGACTAGTCGAACCATGGCTTAGACTAGTCAAACCTTAGTCTAGACTAGCCGAACTTTAGCCTAACATAAGTATAGAAACGTATTCAAGTTTATGTTTTGAAAGAATTTGAACCTAAGGTCTTTCTAGGGTCTATTATACCTGAAAAGACTAAACTTTGATGTAGATGGGATGCTTAAACTTCATGGAAATTTTTCTTCTACTTGATTCTTCAATAGAGCTTGTAGTTGAAGATGAAGCTTGATCTTCTACTAGATCTATAGTAGAACTTGAACTGAATCATATTGAACTTATTGAACTTTCCATCTTGATCCACTACTTAATTGACTTGAACTTCTCAACTTGATCTGAACTTTCCATCTTGATCCACATTAAACAGACCACTTCATAAGCTGTTTTGTCTAAACAAAATTTGACAAACAATATAGCACTTACAATCTTCCCTTTATCAAATTCGTGACAAAACACTTATTATTTGAACAACTAAAATGTGTCTTAAATTCCATGTTGTAGAAGATTTGGTGCAGCTTTAATGAAAACTTAAACTTTACTACTCCCCTTCAATGTGAGCTTTTCCTTGTATTATAACATATACATTTTCCAATGCAAAACTATCTAAGCATATATCAACATATCAACATTTATATAATGCACTTCAACATTCGTTCTACTTAGTAATTATCAATCCTCTCCCCCTTTTTGTCATAAAATGACAAAGGGAAGATTACTTATCAGGCTTGTGTCCTAGCATCTTGCCGTTCCGTAGGATCCCACGGTCCTCCCTGTCGAATTTTAGTGACTTGCAACCTATAGTTAGTATTTGTACGTGACCTTAAGTCGCACCCTATAAACCTGAGCCGACTCAACCCGAAACCTATACCATAGCAACCACACCATCGTCATGGTTCCAACGTCGCATCTTGTGCGCTGATGCGATACCTAGGCCAGGAGTTGTGGGCTTGCATTTATTTCAAGAAAAATGACATGCATTGCGAATCCTGAGAGAATCTCTACCCAATCCATCACATCAATCAATCAATACTAGTCAAGTACACCTCCCATCACAGTCCACCCTCTCTTACACAAGCCATCCACAAAGTTAACCCTCATGTCACTCACACCCATCACTCACCCATCCCTTTTCATCCCATCAACCTCTCTCTCTCTCTCTCTTTCTCAACCCATTTCCCAAGCAACCTAAGGGAGAAAATGTCTAAACCCTTCCCAAAAAGAACCCCAAGTGTGGCCTACTTCCTACCCCCCTCATCTCTCATCCTAGCCCTTCAATCTTCATAATCCTTTGTCTAAGTTAAAGCCAAGGAGCTAAGGAAGCCATAGAACCAAGAAGATTAGAAATCGGTGGGCGATTTGTAGGTTAGATTGTGCTTTTGATGAAGGGCCATGTGGGGCCTACCAATTGATGGTATGGATCTCACTTTGGACCCTAGGTGTGCTGATGGCCCACCATGATTCATAAGATCATCCCATGATGGGGTCATCCTCCATGGACCCCATCATGATGTTTACTTTTCCATTATGAATAGGTCATCTAGACCTTGCATTTTTTGTGGGAAAGGGATCTCCATCGTTGATTTTTATAATTTAGAGCCCAGATGATTTAAGACCAATTTTGATGTATGTATTATATTTACATGGCCCACCTAGGGAGGGCTCATAGTGGCGGAGCCCCTCCGCTCCATCGTCGTCTCTCTCTCTCTCTCTATTTCCCTGTTGCGGCCCACCATGATGAATGGATTAGATCCACAACGCCCGATCGTGACGTCCACCTTGCCACTGCCCATTTTTGGGCAGACCCTAGATGAAGGGAGAACCCAGATATCAGCTTGGCCCACTCGTGTGGCCCACCTACGTGGGACCACCACAATGTTAGTGTTGTATTCACACCGTCCATCCATGGATCCCACTTGATGATGTCCGTGTCTAGGCCGTCTAGCATGCTGGACATTGGACGCTAGTGCCATTAAAAAAATATGTGTATATAATATTTATATTACACACACATATATATAATATAAATATTATATGATGGGCCCCACGTGGGACCCACCTGCCTAGAAGATGATTGGATGGTGTACCTTACACATCTATATAGTTGTTGTATTGACATCAACAAGCTCTGTGGGTCCCACCAACTATACAGCTTCTGTTTTGACATCAGCAGTTTTGTGGGTCTAATGATGAGGTATGTGTTCATCCTAACCATCCACCTGTGCGGGGACCCACATGACATATGTGTTTTATCTATACCGTCTATCTATCTAGACAAGACCCACCTGAGGGATGGATTTCATCCATGCCGTCCATCCACCTTACAACAACAATATAGCTGCTGTATTGACGTTAGCAGTTCTGTGGGTCTGATCATGAGGTATGTGTTACAACCATACCGTCAATCCATTTTTCTTGATGGTGGGACCCACTTCACACGTGTGGAGGTGGGACCCACATCGATATATGTATTCTATATTCACGCCATCCATCTGCAGGGACGGTGGGTCCCTTGATGCATGTATTCTATATCTGCACCATCAATATTCTGTCAGGGACGGTGGGACACACCATGATGGTGGGACCCACTTCACACGTGCTACACGTGTGGAGGTGGGGCCCACATCGATATATGTATTCTATATTCACGCCATCCATTTGCCAGGGATGGTGGGTCCCTTGATGAATGTATTCTATATCCGCATCGTCCATCTGCAAGGGACTCAATGACCACACACACAATGCAATCCAATCACACCATGATGTTTATGGGTCATGAGGGTGTGCCATAGGGCGACGAAGACTTAGAACATACTCCTCCTTTTCAAGGGGGGAAAACAAGTTTAGGTATTTAGACGAGATTACTAGGGGTCATCTTCTAGTGGGGGCCCAATACTTTGGGGTAGCCCATAAACTAAGAAGGGTCATATAAGCCTAAGTGAATAAGCGGGCCTACCTTAGGGCCACCAAAGAGGACATCTAGCCTCAACTAGGTCCTAAAAGGTAGCTCGCTACTACTCGAATATGAAGCAAGGCCTAGGGCCTAAGGAAATCCATGGCCTAGTGGGCTATACTCAAAGCCCAACTCATAGGCAATATGGTGGGCCCTTAAATATGGTTTGGGCCCAACCATAAAGGTCATAAATCCACATATTGTGGTGGGCCTAATGGGTAGCACGATAATCCAACCATGTGGGCAATTTCTATACTTTATCTAAGTGAGTTGGGCCTTGGAATTTCTGTGCTAATCTTTCCTTAAGTAGTTGTTTTTGGGGTAATTAGCGCTTTACTCGATTGCTTGTGAAATTCGCATCAATCACTTTAAATTGTATCTGCAAAGCTCTAAACGTGTAGATTAGTGAGCGCTACGTTACTCTAAAATCGGGATCCATCGCTAAATCCAGTTGTTCGGAGAATTTTTGGAAGATCCGGATCGGACTGAAGCGCACGTCGAAAGTCCGATAGCGATGATCTTAGTTATGGGCACCGAGTTGGGCTTGACCATCACCTCGAAAATCAAGTCCATGTGATGTTCGGTCGATTTGTTTGAGCTCGGAGTGAAGAGTGTGAGAACGGTTGGAATTTAAAAAGCTTTTTATGAAATGAGTCGTGTCGCTGCGCGACGATTTTAAGCTATCTCACCGTTGGATTTCGACCCAATTTCACCCTCGAATCAGAGTTGGCCCCGGCATATCCTAGTGCTTGTGGACTCGATCGAGATTCCGTGACCGTTGAATTGAGTGTGGTCCGCCACGGCGATCTGAAGAGTCGGGATGAAAACTCAGCTTGACCTAGATCCATGGTCAAGGAGCTTAAGTCCGACCTTTCGTGGTTATAGGCCCACCGAAGTGCTTCGTTGGATCGAGGAAGGCATGCTTTGGTTATAACCTAAGTATACCTTGTCCCTAGGGTTATTTTCATCAAAAATAGGCCTATTTATAGTCCTTAAACCCTAGCCCTCTTTTCCATACGATTTTCTCTAACCCTAGCTTGGAAAGAGAGTGGAAAGGAGAGAGAAAGTGAGAGAGATAAGTTGGTGAATCATCTTGGTTTCTTCCTTGTTCTTCTTCATCTTTGAACCTTCACTTTGAATCGTTCTTCTGATTCTGAGTTCATTTTGGGGTAAGTTAACCTAACCCTAACCTATGTTAGAGCTTAGATTAGTCTTGGTGTTGTTGTATCTCATTTCTATCCTTGTTTTAGGGTATCCTATCGCCATTGACGAAGACAACTCGTCTAAATCAGTTCGGTGTTTCTTTCCTTGCTTAAGGTGCGGACTTTAAGTGTATAGGTTATGGTTTTCAAGGCTTTTAACGCCAATTAGTGATTTATTCTTGTTATGGATGAGATTTCACATGCCAAATGTTGTGTTTACATTGCTTTCCGATATGCATGTGCTATGTTGAGATTTGTGTATTCTATGTGTATTTATAAAGTACCGTATACTTATAAAATATGCACTTATGTTTGCCATGATTATTTGTCGTGTATGTATGCTAGATGCATGTATGACACTCCTTGGTAAAAGGAATTGTCTAAGTGCATGTATTCCAACATACGTCATGTATGTTGCTCCATGTATGCTAAGTGTTTGTAGAAATGCATGAATGATCTAAAGTGTAACTTATTACACTTATGGTGGACGTTGAGAAGTGATTCTCAATACTCCTATTGGTGCGCATGATTTCCTTTATGCAAGTTACATTCCATGTTATTTAAATTCAAGCATTTCCTATGCTTACATTTATGTTAAGTTGATATTCTTCGGATGCGTATGTACCATGATTTAAGTTGCTGTTCCATTACTGTTTTACATTCCATATGAGTATCTGTAGTAGGGTAAGAGGTTTGGGACTATGCCTTAGTCCAGGAAATCGGTAATTGACCCAATATTCGTGGTTGAGATTGCTTTCGCCACGTAGGACGTATTAGACGAACCCGAGCCGTATTAGAGTTGTCGGTAGTGGTTTGGCCACGCTGAGTGTTTGCGCACTCTATGTCATTCAATTCAACGTGAGCTCGTGCTAGTCGAGTTCGTCAAGTAACCCGATTGTCCGATGTATGTACACCATGTATGGACGCTACTGCTTGAATCTAGGGTACCGAACTTACCAATTAAATCCTATTAACCATGGTACCTTGATCCGCTAAGACTCATGAGCCGGACATGGTGGTATGGGACACCGTGGTGAGCCGTCGGCCTACGCTTGGGGTGACGAGCCTCCCCGTAGTGACCAAAGGTGAGCAACTAAACTCATGAGCCGATTATGGTGGTATGGGACACTATATTCGTCTTTGTCGGCCTACATTGATTGGTGACGAGCCCTTTGTAGTGACCTCGAGCATACCGGATACCGCAAGGAGGTGACGAGCCTATCTGTGGTAGTAAGGGCATGAAAGGCGTGCATTGATTGGTGACGAGCCCTTTGCTACGACCTCAAATATATGATCGTATGAGATGACTAGGATTGACGACCCTAGAATGGATCACTGTTTGGATGGTGACATGAGGAAGGTATCTTAGCTTCCCAATCCTTGTGTGAAATGGACTAATAACAACTTGGTAATCATATCCATGCACCGCATTTGCATATGCTTTGTAGATGTGGCGCACTTTGAGGCGATGTCATGCGTAACGTAAGATGAAGACGCTGAGGGTGTACGCGTGAGGGTACGCATCATATTGCATACATCCTTGCATTAACAAGAGTACTTAGGATTTATTTAATTGTTCTGCTTTATCATTACTGTTTGATTGAATTGATAACATGTTAACCAAAGTGCCTTATTGTTCCACCGAGTTGATCACTCACTCCCACATTTCGAGGCGGTGTTAAACACCCACCAGACTCTGTCTTAGGCTCTGATGTTGCAGATGTGGATACGACTTCTGAGGCAGAGCGGGAGCTAGATGATGATGAGGCTGCCTTCTCCTATATGCAGTTTTCAGACGGGTTCTAGTGAGCCTCGGTCTGATGTGCGGGATCATGAGATTATTTTTGGGAACTTAAATGATGTAACTTGATACTTATAATTTTGTTAAATAACACTTTCAAACGATCTGGCTTGTATATGTAATTCAGGGGTTTACACTTGTACACATATTTTACTATAAGTCTTCCGCTTGCTTTATTCACTTATCCCTGAATCATATCTGTGTTTTGGCTTAATCTATTCCATGTTTTATGCACTAATACAGTCAACATACATCCATCATTAAATATGTTGCATAAGTGATGTTTTGGAACTCGGGAGCTGAGTTATGCTCGACCCCCGAATTTCAGGGCGTTACAAGTTGGTATCAAAGCATGATCTGGATTAAACCGGACCTGGGTTATGGTCACACACCGCACGTTGTCGTCACTTTAGTGTATTTGGGTGCGGGTCTATTATCGCTTTTGTGTTTGTGCTCCGTAGTTTCTATCGGCGAAAGTTTCCTGAAAACCCTCACCGAGATCGAGTCTGTACTCCTACCTGATTACACACAGCGACCCGAAACATTTCCTAGACCCTCTATTAATGAGTTTAGACGGTCTATCCTCCCTTTTTCATCTTTAAACCTGCAAGAAATCGCTATTTGAATCAGATTTATGTCAAAATGACCCGATAGACGTCAAACTATGCAAGGGGCCAATCGGGGCGTTTTCTGTGGGACCCAAGGGGGGACCACATGTTTTAGACCATGGGGGACCAGGAGGGCATCGTCGATATGTCTAGAGACCGGCGATGCCATCGCCGGTTCGGCGAGGGATTGCCGGTCAGCGGGCTTGGCGGGCCGGGCCGCAGCGGGCCGATCGTTCCTAGGTCTAATGTTGCCCACCTCTCCACGGTTTTCCCTTTTTATCCCTTTCTTTTACCTACTTCCTTCACAAAACCCACTCCCAAGCTCTCCCTTTCTTCAAAATCCTCTCCAAATCCTCTCAAATCTCTCCCAAATCTTCATCTTCCTCCATTTTTCGTGCAAACCCATCACCCCATCTTCAAATCCTCCCTCCCATTGCTGATTTCTCTTTCTTTCCTTCTCATTTGAGCTCTTGCTTTCCCATTTTGGCTCCTAGTTGTGTGGAAGCTTCACCATCTTCCTATTTCTCTCTTTCTCTCATTTCTCATGGCCCTCTTTGAGATTGTGACGGCCATCTTTTCCATTTCTTCCCTTCTTTCCTTGATGGGGAAGAAGAGAGCGCCCATGGATGAAGCCGGGCCGAGCCGCCCAACCCGTGCACGGAGGCCGAGAGGTGCCGCCGCGAGCACGTCCGCCACTCGTGAATTCCAGACGAAGCGGGACCTTGATCCTCGAGCTCCCGTTAGTAGGACTTTGTTGGCGGAGTTGTCGCATGGAGTCTATGAAGGCCGTAGAGTCCTTTTTGAGGCTCATGTTGATCCGCGGCTCTTTGGTGAGTTTTTCTTGTTGGAGCGCCTAGAAGGGGCTGGTTGGGGTCCCTTGTTCGAAGGCGAGTATCGCGCGAATGCTAGCACTGTTCAGGCCTTTTATGCCAACATTCTGAAGCCTTCGCTGGAGCCTCTGCAGTTCAAGATTCCTTGTGGTAGCGGTCGTGTGGGTATTGTCAATGTTGCTTTGATATCTCGCCTCCTGAGAGTGCCACTTGGTGAAGTGCATGCCGGCGAGAAGAATGTGGACAGTGTGCGCGAGAGGGATCGTCGCACCCGATCCTTGTGTGGTCGTCTGGTTGAATGGCAGCCGAATAGGAGTCTTCTGGCTTCCTACATGACGGACGACTTCCGTTTGCTTCACCACATCTTTACGTTCAATGTATATCCAAGGTGGAGCAACCGCAGTGAGTGTACGCGCCTGATGGTGGATTTTCTATATCAGGTGGGGCAGGAAGCGAAGTTGTGTGTGCCGACGTACGTCCTGCGCCAGATTATTCTCATCGCTCGTTCGAGTAGAAGGACCGAGTCGCTTCCCTTTGGCCGCCTCATTTGCAAGATTGCACATGAGTTTGGCTATAGGCTTGGAGCTGAGAAGCCGGTTCCTGTTCGTTATATCAATTTGAGGACTCTTAAGCTGATGGAGGTTGGTTCTGGTCGGCTTGCCTCAGAGGGTGAGGCTGAGTCTGAGAGCGGTGATGAAGAGAGTTATGCTGAAGGTGGTGCGGAGTCTGAGGAAGAAACAGAGCAAGACGAGGAAGAGATTGAGGCACAGGATTCGAGTGATAGCTCTCCTCCTGTGGTGCCAGAGCTAGGCGCAGAGCAGATTGCCAGAGATGCCCGTCTTACACGGCTTGAAGAAGGGCAGGCTGCTTTACGCCAGGATATGGTTGATCTTCGAGGCCTTGTTAAACATAAGTTTAAGAAGGTGTCTCGGACTCTGAAGTCTATCCTGTGTTGCTTGCAGGATAAGGGTGCTCTGCCTCCATCTCCTGATTCCGACGAGTAGCATCGTTGTGGCCGTCCTTTGCTTTGTTTGTTGTTTTCTTTCTGTGTGTAGCCGTTGTTGGCTTTGTAGTTGGAGTGTTGTAGTTGTTGTAGTTGTTGGTGGTTGTTTGTAGTTGCTGTGGTTGTTTGAAGTGTTAGATGTTGTTGTTTACATGCTTTCCTAGTCGTGATTCATGTATTGCTGCACTACTTGTATTGCGACGATTTTGATTAATGGAATGCATGTTGTTTGTCTTTGGAGTTGTGTTGTGCTGTGTTGTTGTGTGGATGGATTATGTGACTTAGAATCTGACAGGTTGCATCCTCTGATTGAATGTAGGGATGCCTCCTAAGGGTTCGAAGACTTCGGCCCGTCTCTCTCTGATTGAGTCGCTTGCTGGGGTTCCTCCCTTGAGTGACAGCCATACGGACCGCAGGGGGGTCCATCTCGTGCCGGTGTTGGGTCGACACCTATGGCTCCTCCGGTCACACCCTCGGTCCTGGGCTGAGCCTTGCACCTTCATCTACTCCACCCTAGGTTTGAGCAGATGATGTTTTTGATGCAGCAAGCAGCAGCAGCCGCAGCAGGAGTTCCTCTCTTCCATGGTTGGCATCTTTGCTCAGGTAGGGGCGACTCCAACTGTTTCACCTATGCCTCCATCCGGGAGCGCCAGCAGCACATTCGAGTGATTCCAGCACTTGCGACCTCCTACTTTTGTGAGTTCTCATAGACCTAAGGAAGCCGAGTATTGGATTGACCGCATCTCTAAGATGCTGAGGCCGTTGCACTGCTCTGAGGTCGAGCAAGTTGAGCTTGCCACCTTCATGTTTGAGAAGGAGGCCAGTTTGTGGTGGGACAGTGTGCTTCGCACTGTCGAGGGAGACTTTATTTGGTCGTGGCAGGCGTTTGAGGCTGTTTCCAGAGAAGTATTTCAATTAACGACATGAGAAGGAGAGTGAGTTCCTTCGCCTCCGCCGGGGAGGGTTGTCGGTGACGAGTATGAGAACCGGTTTATTGAGTTGGGGCGGTATGTTCCTTTAATCCTGGGTGATCACCCGATGAGGATGCGGCATTTTTCGAGGGCTTGAGACCCGAGATCCGATCGAAGATTTGTTGTGCTAGCATTTCTTCGTATGCGAGCTAGTGAGCATGTCCTTGCGAGCGAAGCAGGACGAGGACAGGTCGTCCCGCATGCGAGCACCAATGGTTCCTAGGCCGCGACCGGATTTCAGTGCACCTTTCCTCGGCAAGAGGCCGCGAGTTGATTCTCCTCATAGGCGTTCAGCCACCCGCTCAGCAGATGAGAGCCGATCTTCGATGTTCTTATTGTGGGAAGGTGGGGCACTTGGACCGTTTTGCTTCTCCCGTATGCGAGCAGTGGTTTTACTCCACCGCAGAGGTTAGCCGTCCGATGCCTCGGGTTATTTCTCCTCCTCCTCTTCGATCGGCGCCAGCTCATCCCCTTCAGACCTGCAGTTCCTGGTTTCAAGCCACCTCTGCGGCCCATGGTTCCTCCGCCGAATCGTCAGCAGCAGGCTCATGTTCAGCTGAAGCGCCTATGTCTGACTTGGTGCCGAGGTCCTTTGAGGTGACATCGCATATTGAAGGTATTCCCGTTTCTGTGCTAGTGGATACAGGTCCACTACTTCTCTTATTTCTTATGCGGCAGTTAGGCGTTTGGGTTTGAGATCTGTTCCTATGCAAGGAGTGACGCTTACTACGGCTACGGGGATGTCCTCTGCCTTGGGCAAGCATTGTATGGATTGTTTGGTCGATCTGGGAAGTGGATCGATCCGTGTTCATTTGCTAGTTGCACCGCTTTATCACTATGATGTTATTATGGGTATGGATTGGCTCACGAGGATGCGGTGAGATTGATTGTGAAGCTAGATCGGTGACGATCCATGGACCCGAGGGCGAGATTGTTACTTTCCCGGTTCGGTCCGTTACCCTCTTCGTATTGATTTTTATTCTTCTCTGTTGGAGAGTTCGGCAGAGTCGGCTAGTTAGCTCGCCGGTAGTTCGGGAGTTTGAAGATGTGTTTGAGTCGATTCTGGATTACCTCCTCGGGTGAGATTGATTTTGCTATCGATCTTATGCAGTGCGGTGCCCATTTCTTTACCCACCTATCGTATGACTCCGAGTGAAATGGAGGAGAATAGGAAGCATATAGTTGTTTTACTGGAATTGTATTTTATTAGGCCAAGTGTGTCTCCTTGGGGAGCAACTGTTCTATTTGTGAAGTAGAATGATGGTTCATAGAGATTGTGTATTGATTATCGCAGTTGAACTTAACCGTGAAGAATAAGTACCCTTTGCCCGGATTGATGATCTATTTGATCGATTGAAGGGGGCACGCAGTACTTCTCGAAGGTTGATCTGCGGTCAGGGTATCATCAGTTGCGCGTCGAGGATGGGGACGTGCAGAAGACCGCACTAGCTACGGTCATTATGAGTTCCTTGTGATGTCGTTCGGTTTGAGCGAACGCACCGGCCGTGTTCATGGATCGATGAACAGGGTGTTTTGGCCATTCTTGTTTCGATTCGTCATTGTCTTTATTGATGACATTTTGATTTATTCGGTGAGTCGGCGAGCACGAGGAGCACTTAAGAGCGGTTTTGGATACTCTTAGGAAGCATCACTCTTCGCATAGTTCAAGAAGTGTGATTTACGGAAAGAGGAAGTCAAGTTCCTGGGACATGTGGTATCCAAGGAAGGAATAGCCGTCGACCTTGCCAAGGTAGTGCAGCAGGCGGGGAGAGCGGCTGGTTCAGATCTCGAGGTGAGGAGTTTTCTGGTCTTGCAGGCTATTATCGACGCTTTATTCGAGGACTTCTCAAAGATTGCCAGGCCGTGTCGCAGGTGACACGGAAAGATTTGAAGTTTGCTTGGAGTGAGCGGCGGAGTTAGCTTTTCAGGAGTGAAGGACAAGTTGACGTCCGCCCCTGTGCTAGTATTGCGAGCAAGGGGTTAAGTATATTATATATACCGACGCCTCTCGCGTTGGTCAGGTTATGTCCTTATGCATAAGGACAGGTGATTGCTTATGCTTCGCGTCGTTGAGGAAACACTAAGAGAATTACCCTACGCACGACTTGGAATTAGCAGTTGTCATCTTCGCATTAAAGCTTTGGAGACATTACCTCTATGGTGAGGAGTTCGAGCTCTTTTACGACCACAAGAGCCTTAAGTATATTTTCACGCAGCATGATTTGAATATGAGGCAGAGCAGATGGATGGAAACATTGAAGGACTTCAAGTTCGATGTTTCTTACCATCCTGGTAAGGCGAACCTTGTGGCGGATGCGTTGAGTCGCAAGAAGGCTTTGGAGTTTCCGCTGATGATAGCAGAGTGGGATATGTTGGAGTTCGTGCGCGATTTTGAGTAGAAGCTTACGGTGGTTGAGCCGTATGAGGTTATCATACACATTCGTGTACGGCCCTTATCGACGAGAGGATCGTTGCGGCTCAGGCCGATGATGAGCTTTTGGTGAAGATGAGGCGCGGGTTGGTACGGATGAGAACTCCGACTAGAGTGTTAGTTCGATGGGGGCCTACGTTTTCGTGGCCGGTTATGTGTTCCTGACATCCCTGACTTGAGACGTGAGGTTCTCGAGTTAGCCCATAGTTCTAAACTTGCGATGCATCCAGGTAGCACGAAGATGTATCAGGATATGAAGAGGTCTTATTGGTGGGACAATATGAAGGTCCAGATTGCTGAATTTGTTTCTCGTTGTCTCATGTGCCAGCAGGCAAGGCAGAGCATCGCCGACCTCCTGGGTTGTTGCATCCCATGCCCATAGCTGAATGGAAGTGGGATTTCATCTCTATGGATTTTATTTCTGGGTTGTCGAGGACGAGAAAGGGATTTGATTCTATTTGGGTGATCGCCGATCGATTAACGAAGTCGGCGCATTTCTTACCAATCAGAGTCACTTACTCTGCAGACGAGTTGGCTAGGTTGTATATCAAGGAGATAGTGCGTCTGCATGGAGTTCCCCTAGAGATTGTGTCTGATAGAGACACGCGTTTTACATCTATCTTCTGGACTCGTATCCGTGAAGCAATGGGTGTGGCGAAGTTCAAGACCACGTTTCATCCGCAAACAGATGGGCGACGAGCGCGTGAATCAAGTCCTGGAGGATATGTTGCGAGCTTATGTTTTGGATTTTAAAGACAGTTGGGATGATTGTCTCGTATGTAGAGTTCGCGTATAATAATAGTTTCCGGAGTATCGGCATGGCTCCCTATGAGGCGTTGTATGGTCGCCGTGCGAGCACCACATTGTTGGGCGAAATTGGTGAGCATAGTTTGCTTGGCCCGAGTTGGTGTAGGTGACTTCGAGAAGGTTGACATCATTCAACGTCGACTTTTGACAGCGCAGAGCAGGAGAAGAGTTATGTTGATACGAGGCGTCGACCGCTTGAGTTTGTAGTGGGAGACCATGTTTTTCTGAAGGTCTCTCCTATGAAGGGAGTTATTGCGGTTCGGTAAGAAGGGGAAGCTGACGCCGAGATTTATTGGTCCATTTCAAGTTCGGATCGAGTGGGAGCGGTAGCATACCGCCTTGCTTTGCCCACACCTCTTGCGGGCGTGCATAACGTATTTCATGTTTCTATTCTGAAGAAGTACGTTCCTAATCCTTCGCATATTATTAGTTGGGAGCAAGTGCGGTTGAGTGAGGATGCCACTTATGTACTGCGACCGACGCGTATTCTCGGTAGGAAGGAGCATGTATTGCGTAGCAAGGTTATCCCTCTTGTGAAGGTGCTATGGACGCATCATGGTGTGGAAGAGGCTACTTGGAAATCAGCAGCTGAGGTCAGTAAGACATACCCTCTGATCCTTGAGGCTTATATGAAGGTATGAATTTCGAGGCCGAAATTTTCTTTAAGGGGGTAGATTGTAACGACCTTGGAATTTTGTGCTAATCTTTCCTTAAGTAATTGTTTTTGGGGTAATTAGCGCTTTACTCGATTGCTTGTGAAATTCGTATCAATCACTTTAAATTGTATCGCATGGCTCTAAACGTGTAGATTAGTGAACGCTACGTTACTCTGAAATCTGGGATCCATCGCTAAATCCAGTTGTTCTGGGGAATTTTTTAGAAGATCTGGATCAGACCTGGACCGCGCGTCGAAAGTCTGATAGCGATGATTTTAGGTTATTGCGGTCACCGAGTTGGGCTTGACCATCACCTCGAAAATCAAGTCCATGTGATGTTCGGGGTTCGATTTGTTTGAGCTTGGAGTGAAGAGTGTGAGAACGGTTGGAATTTAATGAGCTTTTATGAAATCTGATCGTGTAGCTTTTGCGACGATTTTAAGCTATCGACCGTTGGATTCGACCCAATTTCACCCTCGAATCAGGATAGTTGGCCCGGGCATATCCTAGTGCTTGTGGACTGATCGAGATTCCGTGACCGTTGAATTGAGTGTGGTCCGCCACGGCGATCTGAAGAGCGGTCGGTATGAAAACTCAGCCTGACCTAGATCCATGGTCAGTGAGCTTAAGTCCGACCTTTCGTGGTTATAGGTCCACCAGAAGTGCTTCGTTGGATCGAGAAGGGCTTACTTTGGTTATAACCTAAGTATACCTTGTCCCTAGGGGTTATTTTCATCAAGAATAGGCCTATTTATAGTCCTTAAACCCTAATCCTCTTTTCTATACGATTTTCTCTAACCCTAGCTTGGAAAGAGAGTGGAAAAGAGAGAAAGAGAGAGAGATAAGTTGGTGAATCATCTTTGTTTCTTCCTTGTTCTTCTTCATCTTTGAACCTTCACTTTGAATCTGTCTTCTGGAGATTATGAGTACATTTTGGGGTAAGTTCACCTAACCCTAATCTGTGTTAGAGTTTAGATTAGTCTTGGTGTTGTTGTATCTCATTTCTATCCTTGTTTTAGGGTATTCTATCGCCGTTGACGAAGACAACTCGTCTAAATCAGTTCGGTGGTTCTTTCTTTGCTTAAGGTGCGGACTTTAAGTGTATAGGTTATGGTTTTCAAGGCTTTCAATGCCAGTTAGTGATTTATTCTTGTTATGGATGAGATTTCACATGCCAAATGTTGTGTTTACATTGTTTTCCTGATATGCATGTGCTATATTGAGATTTATGTACTCTATGTGTATTTATAAAGTACCGTATACATATAAAATATGCACTTATGTTTGCCATGATTATTTGTCATGTATGTGTGCTAGATGCATGTATGACAACTCCTTGGTAAAAGGAATTGTCTAAGTGCATGTATTTCAACATACGTCATGTATGTTGTTCCATGTATGCTAAGTGTTTGTAGAACTGCATGAATGATCTAAAGTGTAACTTATTACACTTATTGTGGGCGTTGAGAAGTGATTCTCAATACTCCTGATGATGCGCATGATTTCCTTTATGCAAGTTACATCCCATGTTATTCAGATTCAAGCATTACCTATGCTTACATTTATGTTAAGTTGATATTCTTCAGATGCGTATGTACCATGAATTGAGTTGTTGTTTCATTACTGTTCTACAATCCATATGAGTATCTGTAGTAGTGTAAGATGTTTGGGACTATGCCTTAGTTCAGGAAATTGGTAATTGACCCTATACTCGTGGTTGAGATTGCTTTCGCCACGTAGGACGTATTAGACGAACCCGAGCCGTATTAGAGTTGTCGGCAGTGGTTTGGCTACGCGGAGTGTTTGCGCACTCTATGTCGCTCAATTCAACGTGCGCTCGTGCTAGTCGAGTTCGTCAAGTAACCTGATTCTCCGATGTATGTTCACCATGTATGGACGCTACTACTTGAATCTAGGGTAGCGAACTTACCAGTGAAATTCTAATAACCATGGTACCTTGATCCGCTAAGACTCATGAGCCGGACATGGTGGTATGGGACACCGTGGTCGAGCTGTCAGCCTACGCTGGGGTGAAGAGCCTCCCGTAGTGACCAGTGAGCAACTAAA
Source organism: Magnolia sinica (assembly GCF_029962835.1). Lineage (NCBI taxonomy): Eukaryota > Viridiplantae > Streptophyta > Magnoliopsida > Magnoliales > Magnoliaceae > Magnolia > Magnolia sinica. The sequence goes on along the minus strand of NC_080576.1, from coordinate 81,712,414 downwards.
CTCGTGAGTCGATTATGGTGGTATGGGACACTATATTCGTGCTGTCGGCCTACATTGATTGATGACGAGCCCTTTGTAGTGACCTTGAGCATACCTGGATACCGCAAGGAGGTGACGAGCCAAATTGTGGTAGTAAAGGTATGAAAGGCGTGCATTGATTGGTGACGAGCCCTTTGCTACGACCTCAAATATATGATCGTATGAGATGTCTAGGATTGACGACCCTAGTATGGATCACTGTTTGGATGGTGATATGAGGAAGGTATCTTAGCTTCCCAATCCTGCTGTGTGAAATGGACTAATAACAACTTGGTAATCATATCCATGCACCGCATTTGCATGTGCTTTGTAGATGTGGCGCACTTTGAGGCGATGTCATGCGTAACGTAAGATGAAGACGCTGAGGGTGTACGCGTGAGGGCACGCATCATATTGCATACATCCTTGCATTAACAAGAGTACTTAGGATTTATTTAATTGTTCTGCTTTATCATTACTATTTGATTGAACTGATAACATGTTAACCAGTGCCTTATTGTTCCACTGAGTTGATCACTCACTCCCACGTTTCTAGGGCGGTGTTAAACACCCACCAAACTCTATCTTAGGCTCTGATGTTGCAGATGTGGATGCGACTTCTGAGGCAGAGCGGGAGCTGGATGATGATAAGGCTGCCTTCTCCTATATGCAGTTTTCAGACGGGTTCTACCGAGCCTCGGTCTGATGTGAGGGATTATGGGATTATTTTTAGGAACTGAAATGATGTAACTTGATACTTATAATTTTGTTACATAACACTTTCATATGATCTGGCTTGTATATGTAATTCAGGGATTTACACTTGTACACATTTTTCTATAAGTCTTCCGCTTGCTTTATTCACTATTCCCTAAATCATATCTATGTTTTGGCTTAATCTATTCCATGTTTTATGCACTAATACAGTCAACATACATCCTTCATTAAATATGTTGCATAAGTGATGTTTTGGAACTCGGGAGCTGAGTTATGCTCGACCCCCGAATTTATCTAAGTGAGTTGGGCCTCACAACTTGGCCCAAGTACAAGGTTATTTTGGTGGGCAACCAAGGGCCCAACTACTTACACATTATGGCCCACCAACCCATCACAATAAGTAGTGAGATACAGGCCCAAAGGTCAACGGACCTAACTAGAAGGTTCCAAGATAAATGAGGCTACAAAGTCCAACCAAAACTATAAACATAGATCCAAAATAAAATCCAATTGAGGTGGGCCTCCTAGTGTGCAATAATGAAGCCCGAATGCACCTCAGAAAATGGTAAGCTTATGTGTGTAATTCATCCTTAAATCTAGTGGGCCATGCTGTACCAAATCATACCGTTAGGGGCAGCCAATATGGGCCTATTACTGGAATTTTCAGCCCACCCATTTCTGGGCTTGCTGGAATCCAGCAATAATAAATATAAATTAACTTTATGTTAATTAGTAGCCCACATATGTCCCTGTGGGTTCCACCAGATGAGTGTAATGGATCACGCACATAAATTAGGTGGACCATGCTGTTAGACTAGAAGTCCAGCAATAGTCCAATGGGCCTGGGCATCCTAAGGTGGTAGGTCCTATGGGCCTGGGCAATTAGCCCAAAGACACAACCAAATGGGTCCCAAAAATGGATGCCACTGAGGGAGATGGTCATGTCCCACATGGAGCACAATTTGACAGACGGTGGGGTAACAAATACATTAAAGTGGGCCCACAAAGAGGGTGGATGGCCCAGCCATGGTTGGACCCCCCAGCATGGGCATCCCAATCTGGTAGGCTGGTCCAGCCCGTGCCACGGTCAGCACAGTTACTCGTTAACCCTGAAACTTGGCAGGTGGGTCCTATCATAGGTGGGTCACCTCTCTGTGAAATTTCATAACTTTTGGATTAGCAAAAGTATTTTCATTAATTTAAAGAAAATAAACTGTACAAAAAATCTGTTTACTGCAGATTTTTGATAGGCCCTGATCTGAGCTTCCAATGGTGTGGATTAATGATGCAAGACATGAAAATTAAATATGATATGCAAGATTTTAGGCTTAAGATCACATTAGTTCAGAAACAATTACAAAAATTCCATATCCTACATGAAAGTCCAAACATTCAATTAAGGGAAATTTATGTGGGTCCAGGCCTACACATGATGGGGCTGGATCAATAAAAATTATAAACCAAATGATACTAAAAAAATAAGAAATAATCATCACAACATGCATACTAATCAGTCCCTAATCCAAGGGATCCACCAATTTCAAATCAAGGAACCTTAGGGTGAAAAAAGGGGCATAAAATTGAAGATTTAAGTAATTTAGGGTTAGGTTTAGGGATTCTGGGTAAAAGCGGAGTAAAAGAGAGGAAATAGATGAACTAGAAAAGTACCGCATGTGTGGACAACAACAATGTCCCAGATGCACATGCGTGTGATCTCGGCCGCACGTGTGTGGGGCCCACAATTCAAAAAAAGACCACCTTGGCCTTGATCGGCTAGTAATGGACTCCAAAACCTCCAAATCTCAGCTCGATCCGGTGCTCTACCGAAGTTTCAGCCCTCCTGTAGGGCTAAATTCTAAAATTCTGTTGTGGGGAGGAGAATTGCTACAATAAATGATTGATTCGAAGGGTAGATGATGGGGTGAGATGAGAAGAAGGGATAGTAGAAGATGGGTAGTAGAGATGGCGATGGATGGGGGCGAATCGGGATAGATGTGACTTCGCACCACGGTAGTTAACCCTTCGATGAAGGGAGGGTTTCGCACCCAATTATGCTTCACAACTCAGGGAGTAGGAAAACGCATAATATTTATTAATCTTCAATGAATCAAAAGAACTACAAGGGGTGACTATTTATAGGAAAATCTTATATCTTAAAACTCATGTTATGTGAGCAACCTATTACTTGGTGATGAAGTAAACTAAAATAAAAATCAAACAAAGAAATATAAAATGTTCATGATGTTCTAAATAATAACAATAAGCAAAAACTAAAATATAAAATCAATCCGACTAGTGGGCTACGATCATGAGATCCCATGGTGGGATTTTCTTGATTAGCGGGCCCACTCTTTTAAATCAAAACTTCATCTCCTAACTAAGAGGCTCTCCTTGGACGTTGTCATCGATCTAGATCAATGGTGGGGTCTTCCTTCTTCTAGCGTACGTGCGTAAGAGGTGGCGTGCGTGCACGTGTGCGCGATGATGTCCCCATCAATTCTCCCCGGATGCAAAGATTTTGCCACTAGAGAAATAAAACTCCTGAAGCTCCTCCTCAGTGAGCCACGTACTATCTGAAGCTGGGCATGACTTCCATTTAACCAGGTACTTCTGAAACCTGTCGTCCGACATTGAAACTATCTGATGGTCTAGGATATCCTCTATTTTCTCTCTAGGTATGTGAAAGTTAGGTTTGGAATGCAGAGGCTGAGAAGAAATGTCAAGAATAGTAGGTATGGGAGGTAGAGGGTGAAAAAATGGGTCGAGATGGGTAGGTATGAGAGATAGAGGCTGAGAAAATGGGTCGGAACGGGTAGGTATAGGATATAGAGGCTAGGAAAATAGGTCAGGAAGGATAGGTATGGGAGATAGAGGCTAGGAAGAAAGGTCAGGAAGAGTAGGTATGGGAGGTAAAGGCTGAAAAAATAGGTTGGAAAGGGACCATGGTTCAAGGGATAAATATGGGGAATCAGAATGGGTGGGCAAAGGGTTGGACAAAGTATCACTGGTCTCTTGAAAAGTAACTAGATCCTCTACATTGAATATGAAACTAATTCTCATGGAAGGTGAAAGATCTACCTCATACACATTGAGACTGTCTCGTTTTATAATTTTGAAGGGTCCAGCACTACGCGTGTGTAACTTACAAACGGCCCCCGGAGGGTACCACTTGGGCCAGATGCGGACCATTAAAGAGTCCTCAATATTGAATTCTTTGAAACGTTTATGTTGGTTTGTAAAAAATCTGTAATGTTCATTACTAGTAGTGACCTTCTGCTTGATTTCTTGATGTCATGAATGAATGTGATGCGCAAAAGACTCTGTAGGCTCAGACACCCTATGGGACAGTGACATAGGGATAATAAGATCAATACGTTTCCCAGGTTTATAAACAGTAACGACTTCATAAGGACTGAGACCTCTGGACCTATCGACTGAACTATTAAATGCAAACTCGGTTGTAGGTACTACGGTGTCCCATGTTCTGGTGTGCTCTATATCCCTTCTAGGGGGAGACATTCGGTAGATCATCAAGAAAGACATCATGAAACTCATCCACTACATGAATGGCCTCAGTAGGTAACTCTACACTAGCCTCTGGTGCACTCTCTCTAGCTACAAGGCCGCACATGTCGTACCCCTTAAAATAATGGTTTTGATATCTCTCATAGGGTGGGTGCACGAGTGCACACCCATAATTGATTCATTCACCAACTCTATTCATTGGTCTATCCACCAGGCCACCTGCCTAAGATTGGACATCTACCCCAATGGTGGGGTTTGTCTTGGCGATTGTCTTTAGTCGGGTAATGCGTACATCAAGTTGTTTAAAGCATTGGTCCATTTCCAAGTGCTTAATCAAAAACTCCAACTTCTAGGACAACTTGTTTAGTGACTCTTGCACTTGTTACATGTTTAATGTAGGGTGCCAACTAAAATTCAGCAATATAGTTGTTAAAATATAAGATTTTTTTAAAAAAGAAACAACCCATAAATAGAAAGCTAAGTTAATTTCTAAAATAATACAAATAAGGGGATATCAGAAAAGTTTAGCAACTTATGTCAGGGTTTATGGACTTTTAAACTGCCATATATGATGAGAATTGATGCGTAATGGACATAAACAACCAAACCCTAAACATGTAATGAATTCCCCTAAAAGAACCCTAGGCTCTGATACCAAATTTGATGCAGGACATGAAAATTAAATATGATATGAGAGATTTCAGGCTTAAGATCACGTTAGTTCAGAAACAATTACACAAATTCCATATCCCACATGAAAGTCCAAACATTCAATTAAGGGGAATCTATGCGGGTCTAGGCCTACACATGATAGGGCTGGATCAATAAAAATTATGAACCAAATGATATTAAAAAATAAGAAATGATCATCCACACATGCATACTAATCAGTCCCTAATCCAAGGAATTCACCAATTTCAAATCAAGGAACCATTGGGTGAGAAAAGGGGCATAAAATTAGAGATTTGAGTAATTTAGGGTAAGGTTTAGGGATTTTGGGTGAAAGCGGAGTGAAAGAAAGGAGAGAGACGAACCAGAGAAGTACCGCACGCGTGGACAACAACAATGACCCAGACGCACATGCATGTGATCTTGGCTGTATGTGTGTGGGGCCTACTATTCAGAAAAAGGTCACATTGGCCTTGATCGGCCAGTGATGGACTCCAAAACCCCCAAATTCAGCTCGATCCGATGTACAGTTTGTACGTGGTACTCCACCGAAGTTTCAGCCCTCATGTAGGGGCAGATTCTGAAATTCTGCTGTGAGGAGGAGAATTACTGCAATAGATGATTGATTCGAAGTGTAGATGATGGGGTGAGATGAGAAGCAGGGATGGTAGAAGATCGATAGTAGAGATGGCGATGGATGGGGGTGAATTGGGATAGATGTGGCTTCACACCACGATAGTTAACCTTTCGATGAAGGGAGGACTTCATACCCAATTACGCTTCACAACTTAGAGAGTAGGAAAACGCAGAATTTTTATTAATCTTCAATGAATCAAAAGAACTAAAAAGGGTGCCTATTTATAGGAAAACCTTATATCCCAAAACTCGCGTCATGTGCACAACCTATTACTTGGCGATGAAGTAAACTTTAATAAAAACTAAATAAAGAAATCTAAAACGTTCATGATGTTCTAAATAATAATAGTAAGCAAAACCTAAAATATGAAATCAATCCGACTAGTGGGATATGATCATGAGATCCCATGGTGGGCTTCTCTTGATTGTCGGGCCCACTCTTTTAAATCAAAACTTCGTCTCCAAACTAGGAGGCCCTCATTGGACGTTGTCATCGATCCAGATCGATGGTGGGGTCCTCCTTCTTCTGGCATACGTGAGTAGGGGGCAGCGTGCGTGCGGGTGTGCGCGGTGATGTCCCCATCAATTAATGGCCTCTAAAATTTGCGGAAAAGCAGTTTTTGTGTCCCTGCATATATGTACTACAAAGTGGGATCCACGGATGTGGCCCACCAGTGAAAAAATTAATTTATATTTAAGAAATTCCACACTGATATGTTGCTGGAACAGTGCAGAAATTACAGACTAACCACCTCACTTGGGCCACACCTTTGGGACCTCAATTAGGGTCAGATGGGGCTAAAATTTGGGGGACATCAAGGTGAGATCCCCACCTTTCAGAAAAGTATATTTTATGAGTATGAAAAGGCCCCCAATCGGTCCCAATTTCATGCCCAAAACCAACAAAAATCTATCCCAAAAATTTGGACAGCAATACATTCTTGAATTAAAATAAATGTAAAAGCCATTTAAGGAAAGGATTAGCCCATAAGTTTGGTGCCATGGCCCACCCTAGTGGGCCCCACAATTGTCTAGATTGAATCCAAAATTTTCCACTCTTTCATGTAACATTTAGGGTGGCAAATGGGACACCCTAACCATAGTGTAGGTTGGGTATGGGCGTCCCACCCTTGTTGCGCTTTCTTGAACAATCTAGGCCCACTAAGTGGACCACACATACATCATCAAAAATACAAGAAAAGGGAGAGGAAAGGAAGGATATCTGGCCATCGGGGGAAGGCTCCGCCATTATTGACCCTTACCCAACACAATCACAACCACATATATTATACATATATAATGTACAACATGGATTTCATCATGCATGGCCTAGATCTTAGGTGAATGGTTGGGATGCCATCTCAAGCATGATGCAAGGGTCTAGATGACCCATCATGGCTAAGGAATGAGAAGAAATCACCATGAAAGGAATCCATCAAGGGAATCCCCATGCATGGACATGCATGCACAAGATGGGCCCAATGGCCACATCTAAAAGGTTATGTAGGATCTCCACCATTGATTGGTGGGTCCTCCACATCCCAAATGAGAAACAGGGAAGGATCTACATTAAGAAGAAGAGATCTACATGATATGGAGAGCACCCACCTTGATCCTTATAATAATCTAGGTCTTCTTGCTCCTAGCACTCCAAGGGAGATGGATGGATGGGTGAGATGAACTTGTGATGGATGGATTTAGAGAGATTAGGGAGAGAAGAGGCTGGAAAATGGAGAGGGAGAGGTGGGGACATCCCACCTTCTTCTAGTAATAAAGAAGAAAAGAAAAGAGGGAAAATGAGAGAGAGAGAGAGAGGTATTTATAGGAAGGAAATGATTGTAGCTTGTTTAGGGAAGAGAAATTTCAGTCTTTTCTCTTGAGAAATGGGGCTTTGGTTAGAGAAATAATGATAGGCTAGCAAAAGAGGACCTAAGGGAGGCTATAGGTTAGGGTTGTGGGTAGTGTGGAACATGGGATTTAGGTGGTGTGTGTGTTGTAACTTGTATTAACAGATGGGACTACCTACAAATTCATGCACACCACCCCTAGGTAGGCCACATGATCATGATCAAAGGCTAGAAAATGAAATGCACACAACTTATGATCTACACGTCGAATGGATGCACAAGGCACGTTATCGGAACAGTAACGACGATGCAAATAAGATGGCATAGGTTTCGGCTCGATTCGAGTCAGGTCTACATGATTGTACTTAAGGATACTCGTAAACACTATCCGAGGGTCGCGGGTTACCGGGATTCGACTGGTAGGACCCGGGACTAAGAGAAACGAAATGCATACCTACACACACAGATGAACTCAGGTCGGGTCTTACAACCCTCCCCACTAACAAAGAAATTCCATAATCGAAATTGACCAATCTAGGACAAAATCAAAAGCAAAACACCACCATCATAAAATAATCATCGAAGAGAAGATAATTCATATAATCATATATCAATCAACAAACAAATGGGGATAGTGCTCTAATCTCGGCCTCGCTTTCGCAAGACGCCTCAGCCTCTGAATGATGACCCCTCTGTACCTTTACCAAGGGAATGACCTTATTCCTAAGGACCTCCTCCCGATCAAGAATACGAATCAATTACATGAATGGTGTCCAACCCATACTTCCACAACATAGAAACATGAAACATATCATGGATCGCGGAGAATTCAGGAAGTAAGGTAAGCCTATAGGCCACAATGCTGATGGGCTCGGTAATCTCAAAAGGTCCAATAAATCTCGGGGCAAGCTTGCCCTTCACACCAAATCGAACCATGCCTTTCATAGGTGAGACCTAGAGATATTATACCCGGTCCCCAACTGTAAACTCGAGGGGTCGTCGTCGATGATCAGTAAAACTCTTCTGCTGGCTCTGAGCTGTGTGCATCCTCTTCCTGATAATATCAATAATCTCCAACGTCTATTCCACAAGCTCGGGACCTAAGAGACGACACTCTCCAACCTTAGTCTAACAACTAGGAGATCTACATGGTCTACCATAAAGTCCCTCAAAAGGAGCAATACCGATAGTCGCCTGATAACTATTGTTGTACGCGAACTCAGTAAGGAGTAAATGCTCATCCCAACTGCCCGCGAAGTCGATCACACAGGCTCTAAGTATATCCTCAAGGATGTGATTGACCCTTTTGATCTGCCCATCCGTCTACAAATAAGCGATGCTGAGATGCAAAGTACATGCCATCACCTGCTGAAAACTCCTCTAAAACTGAGACGTAAATCTGAAGTCTTAATCAGAAATGATCGAAACTGGAATGCCCTGTAGTCTCACTATCTCCTCAATGAATACCTTTATAAGCTGGTCCATAGTCCAGGAAGCACGCATCGGAATGAAATCTGCTGACTTCTTCAGATGATCAATGACAACCTAGATGGTATTGTGACCGCACTGAGTCCTCGGTAAACCTATAATGAAATCTGTGACACATGCTCCCATTTTCACACGGGAACGCTCAACGGATGCAAGTGGTTAGGGGATCTCTAGTGATCGGCCTTAATACACTGACATGTGTCACACTCAGCCATAAAGCTAGCAATTTGGCATTTTATCTCTAACTAGAAATACTGCCTCCTCATATCTCTATACATCTTCGTGGAGACCGGGTGAATAGTAAGTTGTAATGTCCCAGATTTTTCACAACTTAGCGATGGACGTCCTTAGGTAATGGGTTGATCATAATAACTTATTTACTTCTCAGAACTCAATCCCAAAGTCTCAAATCCTCTTTCAACCCATTTCCTTCAAAAATCTTACCTTTCACCAGCTTGTTCTTCAAATTTTTCTAAGTACTTTGATATTAGACACTAATCCTAAAGTTTAAATGATAAAGGACAATACTTAAACTAAAATTTACTATAAATAGTAAATATATAAATAAAATGATTTTTTGACCATTAACCTTATGGAATCTCATGAAATAAATAGGTTATTTAGATAGAGAAGCTTCTCCTACCCCAAAATCATGTATTGCATGTCAAATAAATCATTCCGCTTTGCAAGATGCGCTCGTTTCTAAAGTCACATGGTAAAACCACCACTAGATAACATAGCGAGGCACGATGCCACCGCTCGGTCGGCGGCGTGCCGCTAGTGCACCGAATTTCGGTGGACCCTCACTGCAATTTTCTGTACTTTTCGATTGACTTCAAAAAGTTATATTTCCCTCACTATAACTTCGTTTTAGGTGATTCAAAAGTCAGATTGAAGCTTGATAAGTCTAGTTTCATATAAAAACAAGTGAAAAATAAAATAAAAATTTTAATATAGTTGAGTCTAGGTTGATGTGACAACTGTCCAAAAATTATTAGTTCGGACAGTTGCTACTTCTAGAATTTTAAGAATTTTTCTTGCACACAAAATCTAATGAAATTTGGTAGGATAAAGTAGACTTAATGATGAACTACTAGAAAAATAATTAAAATAATATACTAACTAAAAGTGCCAAAAAGGGATATAGAACTACACTAGGACCTTATTCTGTTATAATTATGGCAGAATTTAGTTAAGTATTAAACTAAATAAGTGATGGATTTAACTCGAACCACCATTTCCACAAATGGCAAGACCCAAAATCATTAATACCATTGACTCAACGTCCCTTACAAACTTAGGAGAAATCCCAAAACCCAGTTGCTCTTGGGAGCACATTGAAACTCTATATTAGACCTGGACTACGCGTTGAAAGTCCAATTACCTCGAAACTATAAGGTTATGACCATCTTATTGGGCTTGACAGCCATCATGGGAATCGAGCCCAAATAATATCCATAAACTCACAACTTGAGCCTTGAGCGAAGTGTGTGAGAAACGCGAATATCTTTAGAAAGTAAACCAGAACTTAAGTGAATTGGACTGTTCTCTTGCGAGAGAAATTGAAGACTTCAGACCGTTAGATTTTGACCAAACTTCACCCATGGATCAGGGAAATTTCCCTGCTCTTATCCGTATACTTGTGGCCCTGATTAAGTGACAACAACCATTAATCTGATACGGGTCCTCCATGGTCGATCCACTAATCCGATCATACTAAAATCATAACCTGGTCTAAATTCATTGTCAGGGAACTTACTCTGTGACATCGACTGGTAATGGACCTTCAGATGAGCCCCATTCCTCAAAAACAGTCGCCCTTTGGCTATAACCCAAGTATATCATGGCCTTAGGGCCATTTACATCACTTCTAAGCCTATTTAAGGCTCTTAAACCACCCCACCCCTCTCTCATACGAATTTCTCAAACCCTAGGTGAGAGAATAGGGAAAAGAGGAGAAAAGAGTGAGGAGTAGAGTGAGAGTTCAAGAGATCGTTACTGGGATTCACTCCCACTACTCCACGTACTGAATCGCCTCCCCACCATCACTACACGAGCCATTCCAACTTCTATTTGGGTAAGAAATCCTAACCCTAATCTTGTTTTAGGAAACCAAGATCGATAAAATAGCTAACCTATTTCATGATTTAGGTAACCATTGTTCTATAAACTGGAGCATAGGATTCAAACCGAGTTTGAAACGAGCAATTTGCCGAAAGGTGCGGACTATAAATGTTTAGGTTATGGTTTTCAATGCTTTCAATGTCAGCTAATGATTTATGTCTGACTTGATTGCTACCATATTGTTGTAGATATGCCTATTCATGTATAATATACATGTATGAATTGTGTTAGATAAAAGATGCATTTCATGTGTTTGTTAAAATGTTTGAATGAGCATTTGAATGTGAATTGAGCTTGCCGTGATTACTGATCTAGGGTTAATCATCGTCACATATATGTTACTCTCTCCGTATAAGGAATTGCTAAAATATATGTTTTAACTAACCTAGTCTATGTATTTGGTATAGTGTAGTTTTAAGTGTTTGTTGAATTGTCTGAATGAGAAATTGTTGATGATTTGTACCTGTTACAAGTATTAAGATAATATTTTGCATTACCTTGTACGTATGTATAATTTATTTCATGTAATCATATTTGCCTCTACGAAATTTATGGATAAAATGCAAGTGTTTGTTAACATGTTCAAGGTGTTTGATAAAATGCTCAAATGATTTACTTAGATTGTTTGTCAAATGCTAAAATGCCTATCACATGTATTTATTTGTTGCATCTAAGTAAGATTGGGGATACTGTGTAGCTCAGGCAATTGATAACTTTTCCTATTCGGGTGCCTGAATTAGTCACGTCACATTTGGAAAAATCTGATGAATCCGAGTTGTACGAAGATTGTCAACAGTGGTTAGGCCACACGGGGTGCTTATGCTCTCCACAGCAATTAAATAAGCGTGTGCCCATACCAATCGAACTTCCCTAACAAACCGATTGGTCTATTGTATGTTCACCATGTATGGACACTACTGCTTGAATCTAAGGTACCCCTTACCAATGTAAAGACCTGCTTTAACCATGGTACCACGATCCGCTAGGACTCATAAGCCGGGCATGGTGGTATGGGACACCGTGGTTGAGCTGTCGGCCTACGCTGGGGTGACGAGCCTCCTCGTAGTGACCAGTGAGCAGCCCAAACTTGTGAGCCGGGCATGGTGGTATGGGAGATCGTGTTCGAGCTGTCGACCTACACTGGCGCAGCCTGGCTATTGTCCCACCGTGGGTTAGGGTGAACCGTCTGATCTGGACCCCCTTCGAAAATAGCACCCCAGTTGGGAGGGTGTTGGTGGTGTGACCTCGAGTATAAACTTGTGAATTCACCTATCGACTGCTTTTCTTTAGGGGTGATGCCCTACAACTTGCCTATCGTATATGCTTAACTAGGATTGACGACCCTAGATGGATCCTTTGGTTCAGGCTAATGATATAAAGGGAGGTACCCTAGCTTCCCGATCCTACTGTATGAATAAACTTAACTAAATACTCGGCTAACACGACCGTACATCGCATTGCATCTATCACCCAGTTGCAGCCTGGCTATGGTCCCAGTGTGGGTTGGGGTGAGCCGTCTGATCCGGACCCCCTTTGAAAATAACGCTCCAGTTGGTAGGGTGCTGGGTAAGGTTATTTAGGATGTGCTTTGGTGTTGAAGTTGCACTTTATAAGGAAGTGTTGTCATGCGTGAACTTAGTCGTCGGAGTCGCTTGTGAGGGAGCTTTGTGCGAGGGCATGCATCATTTCAGCATACCATCCCTGCATTAATATGAGTACTTAGGACATGATTGTTGTACTGCTTTATCATTATTGCTTGACTGAATTGATAACATGTTAACCTTTGCTTTATAGTTCCACCGAATTAGCTACTCATTCCCACCTGGGATGGTATTTTAAAATACCAACCAGACTCTGATTTAGATGCAGGTGATGATGGAGTCTATACTATGGAGCAGGACTATATGGATGAGGAGGAGGAATTCTCCTATGTCCAGCTCTCAGGCGGGTCTATTTAGACCTCGTGCTGCCTCAACGGGATCATAGGGATATATGATTTAGTTGGACACTTTACATTTTGACATTTTGTATATTTTGAAACAAAACATGTATGTATTCTATCCTGTTACATTATCATACTCTAGAGGTAGATAACTGCTTACTTATCTCAATACATATATTTCAGTCTTTCGCTTGCTAAATTACATTATCTCTGGAGTATGATATGTTATTTTAGTATAATCTCACTCATGTTAAATGCACTAATATGGACAACATTTAAACATCATTATCTATGTTGCATAAGTGATGCGTTGGATCTTGGGAGTTGAGCTTTACTCGACCCTTAAAATTTGGGGCATTACATAAGTCTCGATCGGTGTGCCTTGGTCATCAGATCACGACACAACTTTAGCACGTTTAAGACACACAATCGGCTTCTGAAGTGTAATCCACCATCAGAACCAATCTACTAGTCTGAATGCTCCATGGATGCGGCCTCTGCTAAGTACTCTTGAAGCGACTCTTCCGTCTGCTGAGCCTCGTCACCCTAGCCACCAAAGAGGGTTGAATCGACAAACTCGAAAGCTAAACAATGGAAGAAGGTAAACCAAACTCAAAGTCAAACTCTAAAATATCCTCGAGCATCTGCCACTCTCGGTCCATCATCTGTGCCACTAGGCCTCGTGGCTGACAGCTGAGTGTGTCTGCCACCTCGTTCGCCTTACCCGGGTGGTACTAAAGGTCAAAATTATAATCCTTCAACAACTCCATCCATCGCCTCTGACGCAGGTTTAACTCAAACTGCGAAAATGGATACTTGAAGCTCTTATGATCTAAGAAGAGCTCGAACCTGACCCCATATAGATAATGCCTACACACCTTCAGTACGAAGACAACCGCTGCTAGCTCCAAATCATGGGTGGGTTAGTTTAACTCATGGACCTTGAGCTGGCACGAGGCATATGCCGGGCTTCCCGTACTACATCAGGATAGCACCCAAGCCAACTCTAGATGCATCGGTGAAAATAATAAAACCCTCACTCTAATCAAGAAGAGTGAGAATAGGAGCAGACATGAGACAGTCCTTCAACTCCATAAATGCCTCCTCGCACGCGTCACTCCAGACAAACTCGGCGCCTTTCTATGTCAACTGGGTCAGCGGAGCTGTAATACGGGAAAAATCCTCGATAAACTGACAATAATATCCCGTTAAACCAAGGAAGCTACGGATCTCGGATGCGTTCGAGGGTTAGCCCCACTGACGCACAGCATCGACCTTTGAGGGGTCCACAATGACACCCTTCCTCGTCACCACGTGACAGAGAAATTTCACCTCCTCCTGCCAAAATTCACACTTCTCCAGCTTCGCATACAGCTGGTGGTAATAAAGGGTCTCCAGCGCAATCTGTAAGTGCTCAACATGGTCCTCCCGGGTCCTCGAATGTACATGAATATCATCAATGAACACCACCACAAACTGATCGAGGAACGACCGAAAGACCTCATTCATTGGATGCATAAATACGGCAGGTGCATTGGTCAATCCAAATGACATGACCAGGAACTCAAAGTGACCGTAGCGTGTCTGGAAAGCCCTCTTCGGAATGTCCTCCTCTCGGACTCGAATCTAATGGGAACCGGAGTGCAAGTCTATCTTAGAAAAATATTGTGCACCCTTCAACTGGTCGAACAGATCATCAATACAAGGAAGCGGGTATTGGTTCTTGATGGTGACTCTGTTAAGCTCACGATAATCCACATAAAGCCGCAACGGGCCATCCTTCTTCTTCACGAACAATACCGAGGCTCCCCAAGGTGAACTGCTGGGATGAATAAAACCCAACTCTCAGAGCTCATCTAACTGCTCCTGCAATTCCCTCAACTCCATTGATGTTATCCGGTAGGGGGCCTTCGAGATAGGCATGGTACCAGGCACCAAATCAATCTGAAACTCCACCTACCGATGCGGCGGCAAACCCGTGATCTCCTGAAGCACATCTGGGTACTCACAAACAACTGGCAACTACTCAATACACCCTACCACAGAATTCTCAATGACATAAGCCAACAAACTCGACAAAGGCTCTCCTCTGGGCTTGCTGACAAACTGGAACACTGGCAAGCCAGGAATGTGAAATATAACTATCCTTGCGGCACAATCCAAGACGACAGAATACTCTGCAAGCCAGTCCATACCTAGGATAACATTAAAACCAGCCATCAACATTACGAACAGATCAGCGGGAAGGAACATCTCTCCCACTAACACCGAGTAAGAAAGGCAACGAGGAATCAATACTACAGACTTCCCCAAGGGAGTCGAAACTGCCAAGGCCTTAGACATGAACTTCGACGGAATACTGGTCGATTGGCAAAACTGCTCGGCCATGAAGGAATGAGAAGCACCAAAATCAAACAAAACATGGGCAATGGAGGTAGAAACAAGAAGAATACACTCGACAACTCCGCCGGTCAAAAACTGCGGATCCTTGCCTGACTCTTGCTGCGAGGAATAGAATCTACCTTGAGCTGGCAGAGGAAGCAAGCCGGAAGACTACGGATCCTGAGGCTGCGCCTGCTGAGCTGCAATACATACTCGACCTAGTGACTGGACATGTGGATATCCCTTGTGCTACTGCTGCTGTCTCTGTTGCTACTGTTGTGGCTGCTGGGGAGGTCTACTTAGCTACCTCTGCTACTGATGAGCAGCCCTAGGAACGGGAGCTGGAAGCTACGCTCGTTGCTGATGCTGCTACTGAGGAGGATGAGGAGGAGGCAACTACGGTGGCCTCTGCTACTGCAAGGGGAGAGGGCAATCTCACCTTCGATGCCCAGTCTGCCCACAACCATAATAAACGCAGGAAAAAGGGCTAGAAGATGAAGCGACCGGCTGCACTAGATACGGACGACCATCAATGACGGGCCTTACCCTGGGGGAAAAAAGTCACTAAGGAAACGCGCTGGTCAGCCGGACACTGCATCGAGTCAAAAATCCTGGCTATCTCTACGCGCCAAACCTCAGTGGCAGATGGGTTTAGCTCACCCTTGAATCTCGAAGGGTCATGCAGCTTAAACTCTCAAGAAATAGCGCTAGCGCATGGCAAATAGGTCTGCTTGGGAACCGGAACGGCTGTAGGCTAATGAGTCTGCAATGCAATAGTGACAAGCTACATCAACTGCTGAAAATGCTAGGCACCGACTGGCACTGTCGAGAATGTAGGAGCCGCACTCGCCTTGGGCGGAGGCATGGGTGTGGCTGACGGAGCTGGAGCATCTGTAATCGAAATAGTAGGCTCAGATGGGGGAACTGGATCAACCGGCGGAACAGGTGCAACCGAAGGCTGAATCAAGACCTCAGGGATCGGATCCTTTAAAACAAGAGTTGGATGCGTTCGAGTTGAACAGGTCACCAGAGTAGGATGAGAACCACGACCAGGGGCACCACGGCCACGGGTACAATGGCCGTGAACTCCTGGCTTAGACGACATCATTTATAGAAAAATAAGGAAAATAATGCATAAGATTAAAATATTGCAGGCTTAAACGAAAGGAAGGTCCTCGGGACACTACTTGTCCTAGGCTTGCAGCAGATATGTGATGTTATCCTAAGTTATTCTAGAACTACTTGTTATGCTCTGATACAAACTCCCACCATGCCCCAGACTGAGTAACTGGACTCACAAGGAACCTGATAGCCGGTGCTGGCCGCAACAACCTCCATAGTACCCCACTCTCGGCTCCTGAGACAGGTTCCGATCCTAGGATCCTACAATGAGGATTTTCATAACCATATGCTCATTCCAATACAAGTATACCCAAGATCACAGCAAGTATATTTGAGAAATAACAAAGGCATACATCAGAAAATCCACTATAATTTTGAGCTTTAATACTATGCTAAAAGGAAATACATCTGATGATAAAAGAAGAAGGAAGAAGATCTGCAACACTGGGGTCCCTGGCTCAACTCCTATCTAAGCTCCGCTATTAAGACGTCGACCTAGGATCTCCTGCTCACATCAATCGTGCATGAGCTTATAGAAAGCTTAGAGGGTGGTGAAAGTGTGTGACAATGGTGTGTAAAAGAATGATAGGAGATACAGAAGGAAAATATGATCAATGCCAATAGCACTAGCTTTACCAAGGCTGCTATGAATGCAAGAGGCCAAACCAAGGCTATGCAATGCGATGAGTACTAGGCACCATACCCAGACGATGCAATATAAAGCTTATATAGTCAATGCAAATGTAATGCGAAGTGATGTCAGACCTCATATCTAATCCACAAATCAAGTATGGTTCCATCACAAGGAATCTATCGGGGTCAAGTACACTACAAGATGACTGTTGCTTTACAGACCTGCACAATCAAACGAGTGTAAGAGACCACACTACCTGCTTATGGACAGCCAACAACCAGCAAGGCTCAACTGTAGTGGACCCATTCACGAGCTGATCAGACTCATCCTAGCCATGCCCTCTCACTCAGGCGGACAAGGCCACATCATATCTCAATCGACTACATGACAGTAGGAGATGCGGCCTAACAGTGTAAGGCACACGGATGCTCATGATTTTCACTCGGTTACGACGTTGAGGCATCTTCTAGGTACCTTGAAGGTTTAGGGGCTTTCACCCAGGGATATCCTATGCACCCCCAATGCTCAAATACTATATTTTCGGTGTCTACATATGGCCATCCATGAATACCCCTATGGAGGTAAGACCTTGATGAAGCAAGGGCAATAATATCAATGAGATGTGATGCCAAATGCATGAATCATGCATACCAATCATGTACTAGCTCCAAGCACTCAATGTGCACAAGAGGGGAACTCCATCTCTCCATCATATCAACCCAATGACTACACATACAATGCAATCCAATCACACCATGCTATATGGGTCATAAGGGTGCGCCATATGGCGACGAAGGCTTAGAACATACTCCTCCTTCCCAAGGGGGGAAAACAAGTCTAGGTATTTAGACAAGATTACAAAGGGATCATCTTCTTGTGGGGGCCCAATACTTTGGGGTAGCCCACAAACTAAGAAGGGCCATATAAGCCTAAAGGAATAAGCGGTCCTATTATGGGTCCAAGGTAGGCCTTCAACCACCTATAACAACCCCATGGGCCTACCTTAGGGCCACCAAGGTGGACATATAACCTCAACTAGATCCCAAAAGATAACCCGCTACTACTCGAATATGAAGCAAGGCCTAGGGCCTAAGGAAATCCACGGACTAGTGGGCTATACTTAAGGCCCAACTCATAGATAATATGGTGGGCCCTCAAGCAAGGTTTGGGCCTAACCATAAAGGTCACAAATCCACATATTGTGGTGGGCCTAGTGGGCAGCCCAGTAATCCAACCATGTGGGCAATTTCTATGCTTTATCTAAGTGATTGGGCCTCACAACTTGGCCCAAGTACAAGGTTATTTTGGTGGGCAACCAAGGGCCCAACTATTTGCACATTATGGCCGACAAACTCATTATAATAAGTAGTGAGATACAGGCGCAAAGGTCAAGGGACCTAACTAGAAGGTTCCAAGATAAATGGGCCTACAAAGTCCAACCAAAATTATGAACATAGATCTAAAATAAAATCCAATTGAGGTGGGCTTCCTAGTGTGCACATATGAAGCCCAAATGCACCTTAGAAAATGGAAAGCTTATGTGCGTAATTCATCCTTAAATCTAGTGGGCCATGCTGCCCAAAATCATACCATTTGGGGCAGCTAATATGGGCATATTGCTGGAATTTCCAGCCCACCCATTTCTAGGCTTGCTGGAGTCCTATAATAATAAATATAAATTAAGTTTATGTTCATTAGTGGCCCACATGTCCCTGTGGGTTCCACCAGGTGAGCATAATGGATCACACACAAAAATCAGGTGGACCATGCTGCTGGACTTCCAGTTGAATGGGCCTGGGTGTCCCAAGGTGCAAGGTCCTATGGGCCTAGGCAATTAGCCCAAAGACACAACCAAATGGGTAAAAATGAATGCCACTGAGGGAGATGGTCATGTCCCACATGGACGACAATTAGAAGGATCGTGGGGCTAACAAATACATCAAGGGGGGCCCATAATAAGGGTGGATAGCCCAGCCATGGCTGAATGCCCCAGCCTGGGCGTTCCAGTCTGGTGGGCCGGTTCAGCCCGTGCCACGGTCAGCACAGGGGTCCGTTGACCACGAAACTTGGCAGGTGGGTCCTACTATAGGTGGGACACCTCTCTATTAAATTTAATAAATTTTTTATTAGTAAAAATATTTTAATTAATTTAAAGAATACAGACTGTCCAAAAAATCTAATTAGTGCAGATTTTTTATAGGCCCTGATTTAAGCTTCCAAAGGTGTGGATTAATGGCCTCTAAAAATTTGGAAAAAACAGTTTTTTTGTCCCCTCATATGTGTATTATAAAGTGGGGTCCATGGATGTGGCCCACCAGTGAAAATTTTATTTTATATTTAAGGAATTTCACATTGATATGTTGCTGGAACAATGCAAAAATTACAGACTAACCACCTCACTTGGGCCACACCTTTGAGACCTCAATCAGGGTCAGATGGGGCTGAAATTTGGGGGACATCAAGGTGAGATATCCACCTTTAAGAAAATTATATTTGATGGGTATGAAATGGCCCCCAATTAGTCCCAATTTCAGACCCAAAATCAACAGAAATTTGTTCTAAAAATTTGGACAACAATACATTCTTGAATTAAAATAAATGTAGAAGCCATTTAAGGAAAGGATTAGCCCATAAGTTTGGTGTCATGGCCCACCCTAGTGGGCCCCACAATTGTCCAGATCGAATCCAAAATTTTTCACTCTTGCATGCAACATTTAGGGTGGCAAATGGGACACCCTAACCATATTGTAGGTTGGGTATGGGTGTCCCACCCTTGCTAAGATTTCCTGGACAATCCAGGCCCACTAAGTGGACCACACATACATCATCAGAAATACAAGAGAAGGGAGAGGAATGGAAGGATATCCAGCCATCAGGGGAAGGCTCCGCCATTATTTAACCTTCCCCAACACAATCACAACAACATATACTATACATATACAATGTACAACATGGATTTCATCATGCATGGCCTAGATCTAAGATGAAAGGTTGGGATGCCATCTCAACCATGATGCAAGGGTCTAGATGAATCATCATGCCTAAGGAATGAGAAGAAATCACCATGAAAGGAATCCATTAGGGGAAACCTCATGCATGGATATGCATGCACAAGATGGGCCCAATGGCCACATTTAGAAGGTTGTATAGGATCTCCATCATTGATTGATGGGTCCTACACATCCCAAATGAGAAAGAGGGAAGGATCTACATTAAGAAGAAGAGATCTACATGATATGTAGAGCACCCACCTTGATCCTTACAAAAATCTAGGTCTTCTTGCTCCTAGCACTCCAAGGGAGATGGATGGATGGGTGAGATGAACTTGTGATGGATGGATTTAGAGAGATTAGGGAGAGAAGAGGTTGGAAAATGGAGAGGGAGAGGTGGGGACGTCCCACCGTCTTCTAGCAAGAAAGAAGAAAAGAAAAGAGGGAAAATGAGAGAGAGAGAAAGAGAGAGAGAGAGAAAGAGAGAAGTGTTTGCATGAAGGAAATGATTGTAGCTTGTTTAGGGAAGAGAAATTTCAGTCTTTTCTCTTGAGAAATGGGGCTTTGGTTAGAGAGATAATGATAGGCTAGCAAAAGAGGACCTAAGGGAGGCTATAGGTTAGGGTTGTGGGTAGTGTATGAGTGATGGGTAATGTAGAACATGGGATTTGGGTAGTGTGTGTGTGGTGTGTGTGTTGTAACTTGTGCCAACTGATGGAACTACCTAGAAATTCATGCACACCACCCCTAGGTGGGCCACATGATCATGATCAAAGGCTAGAAAATGAAATGCACACAACTTATGATCTACATGTCGGATAGATGCACAAGGCGGGTTATTGGAACTGCAACGACGATGCGAACAAGATGGCGTAGATTTCGGCTCATTCCGAGTCGGGTCTACATGACCAGACTTAAGGATGACCGCAAATTCTATTCGAGGGTCGCGGGTTGCCAGGATTTAACCGATGGGACCGCGGGACCAAGAGAAATAAAATGCATACCTACACACACATGCACACACATGAACTCAGGTTGGGTCTTACAGATTGCCGATCTGAGAAGATCCAACCGTCCATCCTTTTAAGTAAGTGCATGGGAGGGTCAAAACCCTCCTCGATCATGTATTGAGTAAGTGGTGGACCCCATAGTAATGGGGGGCCACCCTGATTGGCGGATCTATTTTTCTTCTATTCCCTTTCTTTTCTTATTCTCATGGTATTGTAGGACCCATAAGTGGGCTACTCTATTGGAGAGTGTGTCCCATACGCTATCATAGCATGGACCACCTTGTGTGGCCCACCATAATGTTTATTTTCTTTTAAAACCAATTGAGTCTATAAGCACACTTTAATGGTGAAAATATACCAAAAAATAGATGTGATCCAAAGCTTCTTGGCCCCACCATGAGTTAGCCATTCAAATAGATAGAGTGGATTTCCTAGGTAGCCCTACCTCACCCTTAAAACACAAGAGAGGGAGAGGGACAATGGCATTATCCTTGGACGCAACAATGTCCAGAGACGTTGCTGGCACCATCTACCTTCCAAAGCCACGTGTGGGCTTCTCTCATGGGCCCATCATGATGTGTGTGTGTGTGTGTGTATCATCCAAACCATCCATTCGATTTTCCTACATATTTTAGGCATTAAGCTAAAAAAAATGAAGCTAATCTGAATCCCAGGTGGTCTATACCACAAACAAGGGGCTGAGTTAACCCATCATCATTACTTGCTTTGCATGAGAGGTTTGGAGTGTGTTTTCACTCATTAGACCCAGATTGATGTATTTCTTAGATCTACACCATCCATCCATCTCCTGGCTCAGTTTAACCGTGGAGCCAAAGAATCAAGCCGATCCAATCATCAAGTGGACCACACCACAGCCTACTTCCCACCCCCTCAGGTCAGCCATACAGATGTGGAGTGGAGGTGTCCTAGCCGTGGACCCCACCTTGATGTATTTTTTTAATCCTCATCGTCCACCACCTTCTCCATATCATTTTAGGCTATGAGCCGAAAAATGAGGCAGATCTGAGCCTTGACTGGACCGCACCGAGGAAACAAACTCCCACCGTTGGAACATTCTAAGGCCTACTTTTGTGTGTGTATGTGATGGAACCTAACCAACAGTGGACTTCTTTGGTCCATAGGGTGCTCTTCGACTTAATGGACGGAATGGATTATCCAATCATTGACCCCACATAGCAAAAAACAGAAACAAAAAACAAAAACTAAAATAAAATGCCAACACCCAGTGGGCAGGCGGACACCTATGTTGGCGTGGAAGTGGGGCCACAAATGGGGACCCTACATGATGTATGTATCCTATCCATTCCGTTCATCTGTCTTGTCAAATCATGTTATGCCATGGGCCCAAAACTCAGGCTGATCTAAATCTAAGGTGGGCCGCATCATAAGGAAATGTGGGGGTAGAAACCTCTTGGACTTGGGATTTCTTAGTTTTGGGATCCCTTGGACTTGAGAATTCCTAGTTTTGGAATCTCTTGGACTTAGGAATCCCTGGAATTGAGATCCCTTAGTTCTTTGGTTATGTTTGTCATCTCGGATTTAAATCCCTAAATTAGTAGGTATGTGAATGTTGAAACCATGGTTATATTAAATCCATTTAAGCATATACTTTGCCTGAACTAATGAAATACCAAGACCCGGATGGGCCATGAGCATAGGATCACATCCTAGTGATAACCAATGATCTAAAACCGTTGATTTACATTAGCAATGACCAGACGGTGCAAATCGTTCTACTAAAGTAACTATAGTGATGTCATTGATAATTTGATTATTTTGGGACATCATTTGTAGGCCGAGTGCCTAAATGGATTGGTAGCCTAATGACACACGTGTTGTACATGTGGGTGTCCATCTAGATCACTCCCAGGGGACCCCACCTTGTTTTATATATATATATATATATAAAATTCATGCTTTGTAGGCTACATGAGGAGTTGATGTTAGTCTAATGTGGGCCACATCACATAGACTTCTATATTTCTAGTGGGGCGTGTCGTTCAGTTCCCACTCTTTGTATTTGATGTGTCGATTAGGGCCAATTATTACCTAATATGTCTGATAACATGCTAGTGTACTTGGCCTGGTACAACACACTAAGAACGTGCTTAGTATAATGACATCATACCCAAACATATGCTCATACGCAACATTTGTATGCATGTTATGGGTGATGATTGATCATAGAATATGCCTTTAGGCTGAGATACTTAGGAGACCCCATATAAGTTAGGGTTGCCCCACATGATCGCGCAATACGCACAGGTTTGATGCATGACTTGGATAGAATGACTCATGCATTTCGCATCTTGTATGTCACAATCACTTTATGCCCTAGCGACATCAGGGTATGGCCTCCACGGGCATATCTTAGATGGTCAGATTGAATACCGAAAATATTCGTTCTACCATTAGGGTGCAATGGATGTCCTTGGGTGAAAGTCCCTAAACCCTTGTGGTACTAGTAAGATGCTTCAACGTCGAGACCGAGTGGATAACATGAGCGCCTGAGTACCGAATACCAATAAGTCACGTATCCCACTATGTTGTGGTCAGTTGAAAAGGGGTGTGACCTTATCCGCTCGAAGGTAGGAGGCTGTAAGCTATGTTGAGTTTAACCAGCTCATAAATGGGTCCACTATCAACAAGTCAGGTAGGCATTGACATACCACTAGCAAGGCGGATAGTGGTCTCTTTCACTTAAAAGTGCCCTAGTTTGTTAATTAGCATAAGTGTTGAGTCAGCAAGACAAGTAAGGCCCACAAGAAGATTGTTCAAGTGTCTGCCTTAACAGGATGTTGTGCCCGAACTCGTCAAAGGTAAACTTAGCCTCACATCCCATGTCCCAAAACACCAGGTATATAAAACCCTTAAAAATGGATAAAACAACTTAGGGTTTAAGGTGAGAAAACCAATTTGTAAATTTAAGAAAATCTCTAAGTTTTTTACCTTTGTTGATTTATTGATAGGTAGTTTGATGAAATCAAACTCTATTATCAATGTCCTCAAAACTCACTCGATATTATTGAATTGAGGACTTTAGATCTCTAGCAACCACAATGAATCCTAGAATGATTTATCGATAAATCGATGGAATGTTCGATATCATCGAATTTTGAATCTCGAGTTCATCGAGACAGCTCAATAAAATCGATCTCTGGTTAGTTGTTCCCAATATGTTGTTAAAAAAATCATATGATTTTCGATATCTTGAAGAGAGCCTCGATATCCTTGAAATTCAAACCCCGATGATATCGACGGACCTTCGATGATATCGGATTAAGACACAAAACTGACCAACAAGCTTCGAGTAAATTCTTTCAAGTATCGAGGATCACTCAATCAAATCAATATTCAAATATTGATTATATTGAGACTAGGTCGATATCATAAAAATAGGACACAAACTGTCCAACAAGCTTATACAAAAATTTCTTTAAAATATCGATGAATCAACATTGTTATCGATATCATTGACATTCAAATTCAGCTGATATCGAGGGATGCTCAATCATATCAATACCTGTTAAGTTTCTAAGGCAAGTCTACTCTCAGATTTTCAAATGTCGAGGAATCGAATCATACGTCGATGAAATCGGAGTTCGAAATCTAATCACATTGAAGCATGTTCGATATCCTCGACCAGTTGACAAAAATAGTCAAAAGTGTTTAACAGATTGAGTTTGTCTTCGAGCGGCAAATCGATGTTGTTGAGAGTATACGCTCGATGATATCGAATTCTATCAAAAATATGACTGTTTTATTTTCATTGGAACTTTTTGCCTATTTAATGAGAGCTTGCCTTTGGTTGTTAGTAGAGAAAATAAATAGAGCTTTTGAGTGTTTAATTCAGATTACCTATCTTAAGCCCTTTTCTCTCATGGGAGTTTATCCTCTAATCCACCCTTATCATTGATACTTAATAGATTGTATTGGGGAATGAACTTTTGCATTTAAGGATCCTTCAGCTACCACCTTAATGAAAAATCATTGAGTTGGGATATCTTGAATGCATGGATGCTTAGAATCACTCTGTTTCTAAAATAGGTAAACATTTAATAGAGTAGGATTCCAACATAACCTTGACCCAACCCATCACCTTACATTGGAGCATCATCTGTGTTGCGGTTCAAGGGAGCTGAAGATTCTTTATCATCAAAGGAGGAGATCTTCATCAATGTACTAAATGGGGCTCATCTACTTATCTGTAAGTCATTTGAGTCTAGAGATCCTTTTGATCATTCCTTTTGTAGGATTAGGTCAAAGGTGTTTCTCACCCCTTTCAAGACCTAATAGGAGGCCTCTAATGGGAGAGTACGTGGGGGTGCTGTGTGTTGACCCTTGCACTATGGAGAGCATAAACTGTTAGGTTTCTTATGTGGATCCTTGACCTGTGTAGTCTAAAACCTAGGTGTTGTGTATTGACCTTTGCTCTTTTGTAGGGCATAAACTGTTAGGTTCCTTGTGTAGATCCTTAGCCTATGTGGCCTAAAATTTGGGTGTTGTGTGTTGACCCTTGCTCCTATGTGGGGCATAAACTTATGTCTCGTGGAGACATGTTAGGTATCTTGTGTAGGTCCTAGAGTCAACCTGTGTAGGTTGTACTGGTTTAAAGTGAACCTGATTTAAAACCTCCGTTAGTGAAATCCAGTGCACTTAAGGGTTGAGTGCATCCACTGGAAGTGGAGTAGATACGTAATCGAACCACTATAAAAATGATTGTAATTGGGATTGTTATTTACTCTTACGGCTTATGTGATTTCTCTGAATGTTCTCATAATGCATGTTTACATGATTACCTAAAACTAATTAGAATCACATCTCATACACAATCACATCCATCTTGAACTATGTTATACAACTTGTTTATATTTTAAATAGTCTTATGATTGGATCCACTATTTGGCTTGGAAGCCAATAGAGTTACATTGAAGAAATCCTGCTAATTGTATATTATTATAGGATAGGATTGATAGGTTCTAAATCATCACAAAAGTTTAAAAAGTCCTATTCACCCCCCTCTAGGACATCTTGGCATATTCCCACTTCAATTGAAGCGGTCATTACCACAAATTTACCACTCACTTGGTCATGCACGCGATGGGGCGGCAACTAGTGTTGGAGTATACTAGACCTCAGTGATGTTTCCAATGGCGAACCATACTAATATATGGACTAGTTGAGGATTGACATGCTTGCGTTGCATCTCTAGCATATGACATTCTGCCATATAGGACTTGCATTGCATAGCCTTGGTATGAGTAACATCATTTATTACTTGCCAGTTTAGCCTTCTATCATTTCTATTTACTCTAACATTTGTATGCTTGGTATATGCATTGTGCACATACACACGCACTCTCTAAGCTTCATAGTAAGCTTATGTACATTTGTTACATGCAGGTTATGCTAGACTACAGCAGCATTAAGGCAGGAGCATGTGCCCGATCTTTTAGAGTTTTGTTATATCATGTATTTTCCTTTCAACACTGTATTCAAATATTATATTAGTGAATATGTGTTGATGATGTTTTGTGACTTGGGTACACTTGTGGTTATGTTCTTTTAAAAAAAATCACTCTGAAAATCCTCCCGGTAGGATCCCAGAATCGGAACCTAGCACATGGGAGTTGGGAGCCTAGAATAGAATACTATGGAGGCTGTCGACACCGAATTTGGCGACCGAGAATTTTGTGAGCCCTATTCCTGAGTTTGGGGCGTGATAGACCAAATAGTTGCAACCTCGAGTCGTCACATCATGACCACTCACACTTTGAAGGTGGTAAAAACGTCTAACTTGTATTTCATAAAGTACACCCAACATTTCTAAAGTAGTCATTTATGAATGATACAAAGAATGATGACTCCCTCTAAAAGTAGGAGGTGAATGCCCCATACATTAGAATGCACATAATCTATAATACCCTTACTAACATGCTTTCCTAACTTAAATGATAATCTTGACTATTTACTAAATATGAAATGTTCACATATATTCAAATCAATACATTTAAATGCAAGAATCAAGGAATTATTAGAAAGTATCTTCATGTCGTGCTCTCTCATGCAGCCTTGCATACACGCCATAAATGTATGCTGACATGGACTCCACTAGAGATGTTGTAGTTTCACCCGATATTGTATTCTAGATTAACGCATAAAGGTTGCCATTCCTTTGTACCTTCATCACTACCAGTGCCCCATTTGAAACCTTTAGGACACGATCAAAATTGGTCAAGTTATACCTAATTAGCTTGAGAGCTCTAAGAGCGATCAAATTCTTTCATAAGTCAAGAATGTGTCTCACATCCATCGGGATGTATTCCATCCCATCAGACATCATGATGCACAATGATCTAATTCTAACGACCTCATAGGCAACATCATTGTCCAAAAACATATGGCCACCATCACACTTGTTGTACATAGTGAACTAATCCCGATGCGAGGTCATGTGGTATGATAACCCCCGTATAAAAAATCCATTCGTTGTTGAGGTAAATGGATTTATATGCAAATAAAACATCACTAATTTTCACATTCTCACTCGATTCTATTACGTTGACGTCTTTTGACGCTTCATCTGCCTTATCTCCCTTTTGAGCTTTGGATTCCGACAATTCATCTGTATATGCCCATGTCTTCCACAATTTCAATACTTCATCTTTTCCTTGCCCTTAGACATGGATCGTGAACATGACGATTTACCCTTCTCCCGCTATGAATTCATTCCCCTAGATACCAACATATTCATAAAGAAACTTGCTCTACTGTCCTTCTTTCTCAACACCCCCGACCGAAGGGTTGAGATGATAGTCTCAACATCGATGGTCTCTTTACCATGACACATAGTTTCTACGAAGCTATCGTAAGATTGCGAAAGAGAGTTCATAAGAATTATGGCTTAATCTTCCTCGACCATCTTCACGTTCACAGTCGTCAATTTACAAAAGATCTGATTGAACATACTATTTGTTCATTAAGATCTGACCCATCCGCCATCTTCATATTATAGAATTGCTTCTTTAGGTAAAGACGATTTGACAACGATTTCATTATGTATATGCTATCTAACTTCTTCTAAAGTCCTATGGTGGTCTTTTTATTTAAGATATTGTAAAAGACATCATTTATAAAACATATTTGGAAAAAAGTTTTTGCTCTTTCATGCGACTCTTCCCACTCTTTGTCCCTTATAGACATTAGACACTTCTGAACACCAAGGAGTCCATGTTGCAGCCCTTGTTGAACTAAGAGGCCTCATCTTCACATTTCATAGTTTGAAGTTATTTTTTACTATTGAACTTCTATATTTCATATTTCACGTTTGATCCCTTAATCGTCATGATGTCAATCCAAACTCGAATCCCAATGCTCTCTCTGAAACCACTAGTTGGGAATCCTCGAAAGCAAACCCCAAATTTGGATCACAATAGATTAAGCAAACGTAAACAAAATAAACACAAGCACATAGTTTTTATGTGAAAAAAAACTCTTGCGGGAAAAAACCATGGGACAAAGTGACAATGAATTACTATGAAAGAAAAAGTACAAAAGATGGAATCACTTACAACGTCGGAAAACCCTCGTTTTCTCCTTCACAAACCCTCAAAACGTTTAAACCCACATAATTAACCCTAATCTCGTTTATATCCATATATATAGTGCTGCACCTGGAATAGAAAATAATTCTGCAATTTCGTAACATTACACACTTTTATCAATAGGATTGACAACCATCGAAGGCCTGTCAATGAGATTAAATCCTTCCTTGATGGCATCGAGTAGACCCCAAAATCTATCTAGCGAGTAGTTGAGCTAAATCAAAAGTTTTTTGACTGGATCATAATGGCATTAACATATCATGGATGATATCTGTGTGGTCTGTCAATGTCATCAACAGAACTTGTCTAAATCAGATTGAAGACTTCTAACAACAGTTGGCACCTTCTACCGAAGGGGCGGAGCCTCACCATTTCAGATCCACAAAAGTCCAAAGTGCGTCACTTGGAAGCTTTCGAGGTCCACTGCTCCAATTTCTTCGCAGAGATAAGGCACTATAGACGTCCTGGTCGGTAGTCCGCAAGTGCCCGTGATGATGCTAGTCAAGATGTGTAAGTTGCAAAAGAGAAATGATCAGATGGAGCCGTTGTATCATAAGATATTATACATCCTTCTTGCGGCCGACGTGACATGCATGTTGAACATCCTATCCGTACAAAAGGTGGGTCACAGCATGATGATCATGATCTGAAACAAAAATTAGATGGAGCCGTTGTATCTTAAGATGTGATATATCTTCTGCCCAGCGTGTCATGCATGTTGAACATCCTGTTGGTACAAAAGGTGGGCCACACCATAAAGATCATCTCGAATAATAATAAAAAATAAAATAAAAAATAAAAAAACAGATGGAACCTTTGTATCATAAGATATGATACATCCTTCTTCCTGCCAATGGGCATGCATGTTAAACATCCTATCCGTATAAAATGTGAGCCACACCATGATGATCGTCTGGAATAAACAGTACAATCCACACATGCCAATGAATGCAACATCAATATCAATAGATAACCGATGGTATGGCTTAGTCTATTTGTGTGGGCCACACAATCAGTAGATCTGCTTCATTTTCATACCAGGTGATCAACATGCTGTGTCCACCTTTACTATCAATAGGATTCTTATACATGTGCCACTTTATTTTAATTGTCGATGATTTCTCGTGGAGAAAACCATCAACTACAAGCGAGAATCATGCACGAAACCAAAGAGCGTTAGAGACAGGAGAATAATGTGCACCAAATACTGGACCCCACACTTGCCAAAGTGGCAAACATGTGAAGGATAAGAAAAAGATCATCAGCCAACATGTCCTAAAGCAAAAATCATATAGTCACCTCATCAGGTAGGCCATAGGTGTAGATTGAACGTTAATCAGAGAACATCCTTGCTGGGTCGCCTCATGGACGGTAAAGACTGTCTTCGTTTTGGCATACGCTCAAGCACGACTGTAAAAAGCATTCATCGTAACATAAAAACAAAGTCATTTTGTGTGAAGCGCTGGATGGGGCAAAACCAGCTGCATGGTATATAGTCATTACTAGAAAAAAACAAATTTTTCCTTGGGTAAAACTGCTGCTAAAGGCCAGAAACCACCGGGTTAACTTTTGTCCAGCAGCCAGGCAATCGCTGAAAAAGATGCTGTCGGTGGAGGATTTACCAGCTGCCAGCAACATTTGCCAGCGTTTTTACTACTGTCAGAATAGAGTATTTTTTTGCGGGCCGCCAGTATCTTTTACCAGCGTTTTTCTGGCCACTAGTAAAGACCCATAGAAGTGCCAGCAAAAGACTTGACAAGTGCCCAGAAATTAATTAAGGCTTGTCTAAGAGTCCCAAAATATCTGAGAAGCGGTGAGAAAAAGTACAATACGCTAGCATTGGGAAAGGTCTGCTGAAACGGTGGAAAAAGTCTGTCGAAACATTGGAAAAATATTGAAAAGTGTTCGGAAAAACTTGTCAAAGCACTGGAAAGGATCTGAAAAGTAGTGAGACAAGTATCAGAAGCGTTGGGATAGGTGTACCGATACATCGGGAAAGGTTTGTGGAAACGTCGATTAATAATAACAAAGCGCTGATACAAGCCTAACGAAGCATTAAAAAGAACCTTTAGTTTTTTTTTATTACTCAAAGAATATTGCACAACACAATTAAAAATGAGCATTAAATAAAAATTGTATTATATTATGATAAAAATATATTTAATTAATATTTACAACAATAAGTTTAAAATAGTCCTGATACACTAAAAAGTGCCATACAATTATCGTCTCTCAGCTTACAGCTTGCAAAATAAAATAATAAAAAGAAATCAATTACATCACAAATAACAAAAAATATATATATCTAAATATATGAAAATTAACTAATGAAGATAATAAATCATTTTTTTTCCAAAAGTAAGATCTAATTGCTCTTATGTTCGCATTTCTTCTCGTAGAATTCTATGAAAAAACCCAATTCCAAAATTCTTGTAAACCCTATTCCAGCTGAACTATGATAAACTACAAAAAAAAAAAAAAAGCGTGATAGTTAGAAGATGATGACGATTTTCACGACATTAACATGATTGACTCTTTCATGGAAGATAGAAAACCTTTAACCTTATCCTCTGATCTTCTAAAGATGTGCTTTGCCCACTCCCATAATTTTAATGATGATATGATTAAGGAGATGAGTGTCATGCTTGATACTATACTTGTACTTGAGATTAACCGGTGGAGGCCACAATGTGAAGAGTTACCCCAAATTGATGAAGTGTCTCTGCCATCTAACCTCAAGCCACCAAAGCTTGAACTAAAACATTTACCCTCTGATTTGAAATATATTTATTTAGATCAAAATGAGACATACCCAATAGTGATTTCTTCCCACCTTGAGCAAAAACAAGAGAGTATGCTCATATCTACTCTCATTAAGCATAAGGGAGCCCTTGAATGGACGATTATGGACCTCAAGGGAATTAACCCTTCGATTTGTACTTAATGCATTTATCTCAAAGATAATACGAAGACCTCTTGGCAATCACAACATAGATTAAATCCAAACATTAAGGATGTGGTTAAAGCCGGGGTTCTTAAACTATTAGATATGGGTATCATATATGCTATATCCGATAGTCATTGGGTGAGTCCAACTCAGGTGGTTCCTAAGAAGTCTATAATCACCATCGTAGCCAATGCCAATAATGAACTCGTACCAATTAGAGTTACTACTGGTTGGAGAATGTGCATTGACTACAGGAAGTTAAATACCATCACGAGGAAAAACCACTTTCCTTTGCCCTTCATCAATCAAATTTTAGAAAGGCTAACTGGTCATTCATATTATTGTTTCCATGATAGATATTCGGGTTACAACCAGATAGAGATAGCCCTTAAAGATCAGGAAAAGACCACGTTTACATATCCCTACAACACCTTTACTTACCGAATGATGTCATTCGGACTATGCAATGCGCATGCTACTTTTTAGCGATGCATGATGAGCATTTTTTCTGATATGGTGGGGCAATATCTAGAGGTCTTCATGGATGACTTCACTGTCTTTGGTCCATCCTTCAGCGAATGCTTGAAATTTTAAAAAATGTGATGAAGCGATGTGAAGAAAAGAATTTAATACTTAATTGGGAGAAGTATCATTTCATGGTTCGTAAGGGAATTGTCCTTAGACATATCATCTTGTCCAAAGGAATCGAGGTAGATAAGGAAAAAATTAATCTTATCTCTAACCTACCTCCCCCCATGAACATACGAGACATGCGATCCTTCTTAGGACACACCAGTTTTTACAGAAGATTCATAAAGGACTTTAATCTCCTCTCTCGTCCTTTATGTAATCTACTTCAAAAGGATACACCATATGGGTGGACTGAACAATGTTAGGAAGCTTTTACTAATCTTAAGGGTATGTTAACCACTGCACCTATCATACAGCCACTCGACTAGAGCCATCCTTTTGAACTTATGTGTGACGCGTCTGACTATGCTCTTGGGGCGAGTTTATGCCAGAGAAAAGAAAAGAAGCCCTACGTTATTCATTACGTAAGTAAAACTCTAAATCCTGCCCAAGTGAACTACTCGACTACGGAAAAGGAACTCTTAGAGGTAGTGTTCGCTTTGGACAAATTTAGGTCCTACTTGATCGGATCCAAGATCATTGTTTACACAGATCATGCGGTGCTCAAGTTCTTCTTTTTAAGAACGATGTTAAGCCCCACCTGATAAGATGGATCCTCTTACTTAAAGAATTTGATTTAAAAATAAAAGAGAAAAAGGGAGTACAGAACGTAGTGGCTGACCATCTTTTTCACCTTGATCTCCCTAATTCACCTAAGATGACGCATATCAATGACATGTTCCCTGACGAACAATTATTCAAAGTCTCCCATTCACCTTGATTTGCTGATATTGCTAATTATCTTGCCAAAGGTTTTCCACTAACACATTGGATTGCGTAAGATAAGAAGAAATTTTTCACCGAGGTGTGCAAACTCTTCTGGATGATCCGTATTTATTTAAATATTGCCCAGACCAAATCTTAAGGAGATGTATGCTAGACGATGAACATCAGAGTGTCATCTCCTTTTGTTACTCATAGGCTTGTGGTGGGCACTTTTCTGCTAAAAAGGCCATGGCCAAGAATCTGCAGTTTGGCTTTTACTGGCCCACTATATCCAGGGACACTTATGAGTTTTGCAAAGCTTATGAGCATTGTCAGAAATTGGGAGCATTGTCCCTTCAAAATATAATGCCCTTGAACCTCATTCTTATCATAGAAGCATTTTATTGATGGGGCATTGATTTCATGGGACCATTCCCCCAATCCTTTGAAAATCTATATATGTTGCTCGTTGTAGACTATGTCACTAAATAGGTCAAAGCGATTCCGCACCAGAACAATGACCATCGAACGGCCATTAAGTTTTTAAAAGAGAACATCCTTTTCCAGTTCGGAACGCCTCGAGCCATCATTAGTGATGGGGGCTCACATTTTTGTAATAAACCATTTGAGAATTTAATGAAGAAATATGGTATCTCTAATAAGGTGAGCACTCCATACGACCCACAAATAAGTGGGCAAGCCAAGATTTTCAATAGGAAAATTAAACACATATTGGAAAAGACGGTTAATCCTGACCGTAAGGATTAGTCAATTCGATTGACCGATGCCTTATGGGCTTACCGTACTACATTTAAAACCACTATTAGAATGTCTCCCTTTAGACTTGTCTATGAGAAGGCTTGCTACTTTCCTATGGAGTTGGAACATAGAGCCTACTGGGCGATAAAAAATCTAAACTTTAATCTAGACAACACTGGCTCACTATGCAAACTTCAGTTAAATGAACTTGAAGAAATTCGGAACGATGCGTACGAGAACTCGAGAATTTACAAGGATAGGATGAAAGCATTTCATAACCAACATATTCTTCGGAAATCATTCATGCCAGGTCAAAAGGTCATTTTCTATAATTCTCGGTTATATCTCTTTCTGGGTAAGCTCCGATCTCGTTAGACTAGCCCTTTCACTGTTATCAATGTTTTTCCTCATGGGGCTGTCGAGATTCGAAATCCAGACAATGACAATGAGTTTAAAGTAAATGGATATTGATTAAAGCCATTTGTTGAGAAATTTGATTCAAAGGACATGTCCATACCCTGAATGATCATGTGTACCAAGATTGATCTCCTAGTCTGATGGAGGTATAGGTAGGTTACTGGTTTAATAGGACTATGGTAGTTTGCTTTCCAATTGTTGTAGGATGCTTTTTGTTGGTTTAACTCTTGTGCTGACTCACCTTCACGCTGAGATCCTTTTGGAAAAGCCGTATAATTTCCTCGTCAGGTACTACCTTTCCCTCACTTCTCCTTTATTTTTATTGACTCATGTACATTACATGCTTATATCTTTTATATTGAGGACAATATAGATTTTAGGTTGGGGATGGGAGATTAGGTTACCTAATCAGTATTTTCTTAGTCTTGAGGCAAATTTTGTGCAATTTGTTTTTGAATTTTTTCTAAAAATTTTGTAAATTCAAGTGATTTTAAAGGTCATTCTTGATTTAGAAATATAAGATACTTCATGTTGGTGATTTATGACTCTTAGATTCAGTTGCTTGTTAGATTTCACAGTTAAAGTTTGAATTAGTAATCCATGATTAGAAGTTTTAAACATTGATTGAGTCATGATTTCACATGTCACATCTAACTTACACATTAAGATTTCAGGTCAATATTGAATTATTAACCTTATAATCACTAAGCATGGAAGGAACTAACCTGAGGAATTTGTCCATCATGTTCATTAAAAAAAAAAGAAGAGAATACCTAGTTAAAAAATAGTTGTGTTTGAAAACGACTACCTGTTAAAGATCTTTAAAAAGGTTGGCACAGCGTGAAGCCATCGATCTAAAAATCAAAAGCTGGAAGAATAAAAAGGTTGAACTGTAAGGCAAGTTTCGGTTTAGGTTGGGTTATCTAGGAATGCTATATTTGATTATCAATGTTATCATGAAAATTGACGATTGGACTCATAATGATGATAAGCCGTGGTTACACTATACACCCATGAAACTCAATGCTTAGAATTGTTCTAATCGATGGATTAATACTTCGAACTTGACCATGAAGTTTTTCGTGCACTTGAGTTTAGGAGAAGGTAATGCTCAACATTAATGCATCTTAGAATTCTAGTATTTTGATTGTTTTTTCAAAAATCACTTGAGTTTATAGAAATCGTCCCGTAATTTTTAAAATATTTTTCGCATACTTTGCTCGGGACTAGCAAAATGTTGGTTGGGGATTGCATTGAGGGTCAAATATTGCATATTAGACCCCAGTTATTGCTTGGATTTACGTACACAATAATGCTTAACTCTGTATTTTAATCGTGTTTGTGTTGCAAGGTGAATTTTAGAGCTTGGATTGAAAAGGATGCTAAAGGCATGAATTTGATGCTCAAAACTTACCATGGTAAGGGACGGATCTTAGGGGACCGAGATTAAAGAATTCACACACTAAAGAACTGAGAAAATTAAGTAATTAATGATAAAGAGGCCTGAAAATCATCCTGAATGCAAGATCATAGGGTTCCCACCATCTGTTTGGCTAAAAACTTTATATCTGGCCTGAGGATCATAAAGTAACCGTACTCATAAAATTTTAGTAATTGGATCTTTGTGGAAGTGGTCCAACAGATAAGATCAGCCATAAATCACTGATCTAGGGCCCACCTGATCTCTGGATATACTTCAAATTTGGTCTCAACTCCTTAAATTAGATGGGAAATCGAATGGACAGTGTTGATTTCCTATAAAACATCATGGTGGACCCCACTTACAAGTGCACACGCACACCAGCCATGCACCGGACCGGAGAGTCCGGTCAAAGGGCCATTGACCCGACCCCATCTCTTTTACATAGATAGTGAACGGACGTGCGTCCACTGTGGCGTGTCGTAGCCCACCATCATGACTCCGATGGTCGATCCAGACCATTCATTGTGTCCATGGGGGGCGTCGACCATAACCATGGAGCCCATATGGATCCATGCACATGCACACATGAATATCTTATCCAAACGCAGGATGAACGGTAGCGTGATTTGATATAGTGGGTTGCACCAAATTGAGAAAAAGTGTCCATTCCTGACTGAAATTTTACCATGAATCTAATGGACGGGGTGAATTTCTCCGAAAACATCACTGTGGGGTCCACCGAGCATCTCGACGCAAGTCCCTTGCGTAAGTAACACACGTCCGGCCTCCCTGGGCCGTTCTACAATCAAGATCACGACCAAATCTAAGATCTGGACCATCTAAATTCTTCCCATGGGGCAACCGACCACCACCAAGGAGACTGAACGGGATAGATGATGCACCCGGATCTTCTATGTTCTAAAAACTCCTCCAAACGCAAGTGCTTTTACGTTCTCGCTGCGAAAGAGACTGACAATGTAAGATTTTATGCACATCACTGACTTCTCTCCATACGCACACCTTCATCGACCCTAGCCGACCTCCCTTGGCTATAAAAGGAGAAGAGAAGAGAGAGACAGAGAAGCATCAGCCTAGACGTGAAGTGGTGGAAGAGAAGAGAGAGAGAGAGAGAGAGAGAGAGAGAGAGAGAGAGATCATGGACGCTGGTCATGGACGGTTTCTAGTTTTTTTTATCCTTCTTCTTCATTGTTTCTTTTTCTTCTTTCCTTCAGGTTTTAGGTAATCATGGCTATGGCTAGCTAAACCTCTTAGCAAGGGCTAAGAGGTGAAGCTTGTAGCGTGATGGGGTATTTTATAGCTTTGATTCATGTTAAGTTGATCTGATTTTGATTATAATTTGATTATAAGGAATGCTTTTAGTTTTTAATGGTTTGTTGTGACTTAAATTACAACGGATCTGCGATAGCTTTGAGCATGTTCTTCTCATTATTATGATTATGAAATTAGGAACCCTGTTGTTCACCATCGTCTCATGGACATGGTTGGATGATGGAATCCTTCCTAACATTCATACATCTCTTA
Organism: Magnolia sinica; assembly: GCF_029962835.1. Classification (NCBI taxonomy): domain Eukaryota; kingdom Viridiplantae; phylum Streptophyta; class Magnoliopsida; order Magnoliales; family Magnoliaceae; genus Magnolia; species Magnolia sinica. The sequence goes on along the minus strand of NC_080576.1, from coordinate 81,675,202 downwards.
GATTGGTTGTAAATTAGTTAAATTCTGTTATTTACTTTGTCTCATGGGCATGGTTTTGTAATGGAATCACTTCTAGTTCTTATACCTCTTATCTGTTGAAATCTAGATCAAAGGAAGTTCATATTTGAGTTTTAATGAATTATCTTCCAATTGGATGAAGATGGGACTCTAATTCCAGTTGTGTTTATGAATCAAGCATAGATCTCCCTGATATCTGCAAGTGGATCCTTGGAAACCCTAGTTTCGCACCTTTGAATTTTACAAGTTTTAATAAGTCACCATTATGCTCTTAAATTTTCCTTATTTAGATTACATCTCCTAGTTCTAGATCTATACTTTCAAAATATGTACAAGGTTTAGTCCTTGTGGATTCGACCTCGGTCTTACCGAGATTATTACTACATTGCGACCCTACACTTGGGGTGGTGAACAATAAACAACTTGAATCCATAAGGCTCTCTTGAATTCATAAGAAATTTCTCAAATTCACAAAAGAAAATAAGAAATTTCTAAGAACTTTTTATTGATTGACTTAATAATAAAAATGAGTTTAACATCCTTAAATAACCCTAAAAAAATCCTAAAATGCAACTAAAAGAGTCCTAATCAAATAAGGAAACAAATTCTAAAAAATGCGTAGATTTTCGTCGTCTGTCTACCTATCGTTAACCAGTTGAAATGGCCCAAAAACGTCTAGAGACTAGAAGTGGAAATTCTATGAATTTCGACCTGTCGACATGATTTTTTGACTTGTTAAACAGTATTTCAACCTGTTGAAAGATCTGTCGACCCATCTAAACTGGCAGAAATTAGCCAATTAGCAATCTGGAATTTTTGTTAAGATTTCGACCTTTCGACCTGTCGAAACTATGTTAAATTTTGTCGATTTCTCCTTGGGCTTCTTCCAAACCATATGTGTTAGGAATGTGTCCTACATCAGACCCCTTCACTTGAAAAAATCTTCCTCGAGTTTACATCAGATTCCACCACTTGAAAAAAATCTTCCTTGAGTTTGGTTCACGATACGTATTCAACTTCCTTGAGTTTAGTTCACAATACGTGTTCAACTTCCTGGAGTTCTTCAACAAACTTGGTTCATAATGTGTGTTCAACTTCGGGTGCTAAATTTTATTAGCATCTTACTTTTACTTTGCAATAGGCTTCTTTGATCTATCTTGGACATCAGCATGAATAGTTTCTACCCAAAGAGCCATATTCTTCACCACAACACTCATTCTAGGTAGTTTAGGCAATGGAAACAAGTCAAGTGCAAGTTGAGGAACTCGGGCATACACAACCTCAAATTAGGCCTGGTCGGTAGATTGATTCTTTGTGTTGTTGAAGATAAGCTCAACCTAAGAAATACCAATCTATTGCATAGGAGAATTCCTCATGAAGTTTGGCGAACACAATCGCCTTGAACTCCTTCGATGCTAGCTTTACATCTTCTTGAATGTCCTTAGATTCTTCAATCGCTTCCTTTTCTACTAATGCCACTATCACTCCCTTCTCCTCAGAGTGTTTGACAAAATCCTGTTTATTTATGAGATGCTGCTTGTCCACTAGAGAAGAATTGTGTTGGTTCTCCATTTCCACAAGGACCACATGTACGCCACTGATGAATATGGCGGCTTGTCACGACTCCATCTCGACTAGGTCGTCTCTTGCCTTTAAATAATGGTAGTTCTCTGCATAACCCCTAACAGGATTGGCTATCCTGCTAACAATTTTAGTTTTGCTGGAATAATACCTTATCGTAATCTCAAGGAAGGAATCGCACATGCAACAACTACTTCATTCATGGTCACGTGTGGATTGGCCCCTTCATTTGTCTCGTCCTTCAACTTATAAGCCACAAACTTAACCTTCTTCTCCTAAGCGATATTCATGTAGTCAAAGAAACGTTCAACTTCAAGCAAGTAATAAATGCAGTCCTTGATGTGGAGTTGGTCATTGAAACTAGGGATATCGACTTTCATCCTGAATTCCCGATCTTTTCGATCAACCTAATCACCACCTTGTTCTAGATGTTAGAGGATCATGTCATTGATCTCCTCATTGATGGATCCCACTTCCTCAAGTGTGATTCTGTGATTCACAGCCAACATCACCCCATGAATAGGAGATTGAGAATTCCAACGCCTACTAGAGGCGGATCATTGCCACGAACACAGAGTTGTCCTTAAGCCTCCATCACGTAGTTGAGAGTAGCCTGCAGCCCTTGTAAGACTCGTCGATTCTCATGCTAAGTCACTTCAAAAGCTGTCGCTATTAAATGATAATTCCTTAGAGTATCATCCATGAGATTGTTGCCCTACCTATCATTAGAAGTCGCAGATCCGAGGAGAGAGCATCCTCTAATACCAACTGACGTAGGGATGGACATGATGAGGTCGATCACAATCTTCCTCAAACGATAAAAACCTTGAATCCACAAGGCTCTCTTGTATCCATAAGACGTTTCTCAAATCCATGAGAGAAAATAAAAAATTTCTAGAAAGTTTTTATTGATCATCTTTATAATAATAACATCCTTAAATAACCCGAAATAAACCCTAAAATGCAATTAAAAGAGTCTTAATCAAATAAGTAAATAAATTCCAGAAAATGTGCAGTTTTTCGTCGTTTATCGACCTGTTGAGTTGACTTGTCAAAATGGCCCAAAAACGTCTAAAGACTTATAAGTGGAAATTCTATGAATTTCGACCTATTGACTTGTCGAATAATATTTTGACTTCTTGTTCACAACCTCAAGTGTAGGGTCACGATGTAGTAATAATCTCTGTAAGATCGGGGTCGAATCCACAGGGACTGATCTCGTGTGTATTCTAAATTTAACTAGAACTAGAACTAGAAGAAGATGTGAATCTAAATATGAATTAATTGAGAGAGTAATTGTGATTAAAGTGATTAAAACTAACAAACTCAAAGGTGATAACTAAGGTTTCCAAGGATCCCCTTGTAGAGATCAGGATGCCCTCTTACTTGATTCAAGTCACACGATTGGAATTGGAGTCCTATCCTTTCCAATTGGAAGATATACAATTAAGATCAATCTGAACTTTCCTTAACCTAATTCTCAATGGAGGAGAATTGTGATAATTGGAAGAGATTCCATCACCAAACCATACCCATTAGACGATAGCTAACAACAGGATTTATCAATCCCACAATCTCAAAATTAGGAAAAGAAGATACTCAAAGTTATTGCAGATCTACTATAATTTGAGTCACAATAAACCATTAAGAACTGAAAGTATTCCTTTAAAATCAAACTAGAATCAAAGAAGGTTCAACATAAACATGAATCAAAGTAAAAGAAATATCCCATCATGCTACAAGCTTCACCTGTTAGCCTTAGCTAAGAGGTTTAGCCAACCATAGGCATGATTGAATTAAAATTTCTTAAGAAAAGCATAAAACAACTAAGGAAAAGGAAGAAAAACTCTTGGCGATGGCTTCTCTACACTTTTGCTCCACTCTTCAAACCCTAAAAGATGCCTAGGAACATCTTAAGGACTCCTATTTAAAGTTTTGTAACTCCAACTTTTGCACCGAGTTGGAAAAAATCAGAAACCGCCTCCAATTTATGCAGTCTGTGTGCTGTCTACGTAACCTTAGACAAGTCGAGGAAAACTTTCGACTGGTCGAGGGTTTCCTTCAACTAGTCGAGGATGATAGGAAATTAGAGGATTTTATTACTAATGTTCGAGTCAAGGAATCTTCGACTAGTCGAGCAAGAGCCTCAGACTGTCGAAGGAGGGCTTAGACTGGTTGAAGGAGGGCTTAAACTAGTTGAAACAGGCAGATTTTTAGGGTTCCGTTTCTTCACTTGAAGTCTTCAATTCTCTTCATTCCTCACTCGGTTTTCTTGGATCTTTGGCATGTGAATTCTTTATTTTTGGTCTCATAAGATCCATCCTTTTGTTGGTGATTCTTGAGCGTTAAATCCATGCTTTTAGCATCCTTTTCAATCTAAGCTCTTAAATACACCTTGCGACACAAACATAATTAAAATAGAACATTAAGCATTATCATGTTCATAAAAGCAAGTAATAAATGGGGGATAATATGCAATATTTGACCCTCAACACAATCCCCAATCAGCATTTTGCTAATCCCGAGCAAAGTATGTGAAAAATGAACTTCAATGCACAATGTTCAAACCTTTTTCAGAAAACAATCTTTTGTGTAATCAAGTATGAATGAGTAGACTCAAGAAGAGAAAGTGAGATTTTGAAAACCTAGAGATGAATCACATAAGCAATCAATCAAATAAGTTCTTTATCCATTAAGTCAGAGCAGAGTTCTCATATCAAGTTTTTTCAACGTGCTCAGTGAAAATCAACTTCTTATAAAAATACTATATTTTCATAATATTAGCCATGCTCATCACTTCAATATTGGTTGAAAATTTAAGTACTGATTCCGAACTTATCCCCCTTTCCTTCTCTTTCCAATTTTTGATTTCATATCGACTATCATTTGTATTCATTCAGTCTTTTCAGTCTTCTCTTTACTTTCATATTTTTTATTCTTTTTGAAACTTTTTCAGTCTTTTCACCATACATGACTTTTTTGTCGATATCCTGTTTTTTTAACTGGTCATTTTCTTCTTTTAAGGTGGATAAAATTCTCCAGACTCGATTCTCAATATCTTTCAATGATCATCATACTAACAATTAGAAGATCTTATACTATTCATAAAAAGTAAATTAAATGTGTCTTGTAATTTAGATTAACATGTTATTCAAACTTCGCCTTAATCAATTGAGCACAAGAACTGTAATTGATATGTTGCTTAGATGATCAAACTCTAAGAATTCAAAATTCAGTTTCTATCTTATCATCATACTCAAAACATTCTTAAATACACAATTTATCACTTCTAAATAGATAAACATTGAAATTTTTTTAAATTTTTTACAAATTTTGCTCGAAACTAAAAAAACACTAATTAGTTTACCTAATCTCCCATCCCCAACCTAAAATCTACATTTTCCTTAATGTAAAAGAAATAAGCATGATTTGCAAAATAGAAAGTGTAATTGAAGGAGAAGTGTCGGAAAGATAGTACCTGATGAAGGAATTTTGAGGCTTTTTCCAAAGTATCTCATCGTGAAGGTGGGTTAACACAAGAATTATACAACTGAAAAGTAAACTATCTTAAACAAATGGAAAGAAAACTATCCCAAAATATTAGAAGTAAACTATCTTAAAATAGCAGAAGCAAACTATCATAGTCCTAAATTCTATGAAAGCAATAAGCCTAACTATACCTCCGTCAGACTAGGAGGTCAAGTCTGGTAAATAAGATCCATCAGAGGTATGGACATATCCTCTGAATCAAATTTCTCAACAAATGGCTTCAACCGATGTCCATTTACGTTAAAAGAATTTTCATTGTTTGGATTCTTTATCTCGGTGGCTCCATGAGGATAGACATTAGTAATAGTGAAAGGACTGGTCCACCGAGATCGGAGTTTATCCAGAAAAAGATGTAACCAAGAATTATACAGGACTTTTTTACTAACTAAGAATGATTTCTGAAGAATGTTCCTATCATGGAACACCTTTATTTGTCCTTGTAAATTCTCGAGTTCTCGTATGCGTCATTCCGGATCTCCTCGAGTTCATTCAATTGTATTTCGTGCAGAGAGTTAGCGTTGTCTAAATTGAAGTTCAGATTTTTGATCGCCTAGTAGGCCCTATGTTCTAACACCACAGGTAAGTGACAAGTCTTCCCATAGATAAGTCTAAAGGGAGAATTCCAATAGGAGTTTTAAATGCAGTACGGTAAGTCCATAAAGCATCGGTCAGTCGAATTAACCAATCCTTTCGATTAGGGTTAACCGTTTTCTCCAAAATGTGTTTAATCTCCCTATTGGAAATCTTAGCTTGCCCACTTGTTTATGGGTGGTATGGAGTGCTCACCTTGTGAAAGATGCCATATTTCTTCATTAAGTTCATGAATGGCCTATTATAAAAAGGTGAGCCCCCATCACTAATGATGGCTCGAGGCATTCCGAACCAAGAAAGGATGTTCTTTTTTAAGAATTTAATAACCGTTTAATGGTCATTGTTCCGGCATGGAATCACTCCGACCCATTTAGTGACATAGTCTACGGCGAGCAAAATATATAAAATTCTGAAAGATTGGGGGAATGGTCCCATGAAATTGATGCCCCAACAATCAAATGCTTCAATGATCAGAATGAGGTTCAAAGGCATCATGTTTTCAATGGGACAATGCTCCCAATTTCTGACAACGCTCTCAAGCTTTACAAAACTCATGAGTGTCCTTGAACATAGTGGGCCAATAAAAGTTGCACTACAGAATTTTGGCTGTGGTCTTTTTGGCAGAAAAGGCTTGAGAATGACAGAAGGAGATGACACTTTGTTATTCGTTGTCTGGCACACATCTCCTCAAGATTTGGTCTGGGCAATATTTAAATAAATATAGATCATCGCAGAAGAATTTGCGTACCTCGGTAAAGAATTTTTTCTTATCTTATGCAGTCCAATATGTCGGTCTGAAACCTATGGCAAGATAATTAGCGATATCAGCAAACCAAGGTGAATAGGAGACTTTGAACAATTGTTCGTCAGGGAATATGTCACTTATATGTGTCGTCTTAAGGGAATCAGAAAGATCAAGGCGGGAAAGATGGTCAGCCACTACGTTCTAGTTAAGGGTCAAATATTGCATATTAGATCCCAGTTACTACCTGATTTTACAACATGATATTGTTTAACAACCTATTTTAATCATGTTTGTGCTGTAAGGTGAATTTAGGAGCCTGGACTAAAAAAGGGTACTAAATACATGGATTTAACACTCAGAAGTCACCAAGGCAAGGGACGGACCCCAGGAGACCGAGATCGAAGAATTTACATGCAAGAGATCTGAGAAAATCAAGCAATTCATGCTAAAGATGGATGAAAATCATCCAAAATGAAAGATCATAGGGTTCCCACCATCCATTCGGCTCGAAAATTTATATATGGCCCGAGGACCATAAATTAACCGTACACGTCAAATTTTAGCCATTGGATCCTTGTGGAAGGGCTACCGGACAGATCAGCCCATAAATCATCAATTTGGGGCCCATCGAATATCTGGATATGGTTCAATTTTTGTCTCAACCCCTTAAATGGGGTGGCACAACAAATGGATGGAGCAGATTTTGCATAGCATCACAGAGGAACCCACATGTACAGCTCGTGTACACAACATACATGACACTAGCACTGCATCGGACCAAGAGTCCAATCAACAGGAGGTTGACTCGACCCTTCTCCTGCACCATCAATAGCGGACAGACGATCATCCGCCAGTTTTGGATAGTGGGCCCCACCCATCATCTAAATGGAAGATCTAGATCGTCCATTGCGTCCAGGGGGTGGGGACGACCCTGGCCATGGTGGCCTTTTGGCCTCATGCACATGTACACGTGGATCACCAGAAAACATAGGATGAACGGCAAGTTGATTTAATACAGTGGATCGCACTAAAACTCGACCAAAACTTATCGTTTTTGACTGATTTTTTGCCAAGAATTTAATTAGCGGGGTGGATTTCCCCAAAAACATCACTGTGGGGCCCACCGAACATGTCAGAGCAAGAAATTTCTCCAAATGCACATGTTCAAACGCTGTTTGCACTGTGGACTGTTTTGTGATCACAACAACTGTCAGATGCATGATCCAAATCGTTCAAAAGCTTGGGCAGGGGGTATTTACCCCAACCAAGGAGTCAAAACATGTTTCTTGGACATCATTTGGCCAAAGATCTCACCCAAATGCAACTAGCTTTACGCGTTCCGATTTCCCACACAAGGTGTTGCGTACGGACATTCTAGCACTTTCTCCACCACCCCACCTTGCCTATAAAAGGAAGGGAGAACTTGGGTATCAACATCTTTGGGCCGTGGATCATGGGCAAAAAGAGAGAGAGAGAGAGAGAGAGAGAGAGAGAGAGAGAGAGAGAGAGAGAGAGAGGGTGAACGGCTGGGTGGTTTTCTTCTTTTCTCCTTTTCTTCTTCTTTATTTTCCTTTATGTTTATTCAAGATTTAGCTTAATCGTGACTATGTTAGGCTAAACCCCTCAGCTAGGGCTAAGATTATGATTTTTTTTTCTATTTTTTTAGGACTAGGGTTTTATTTCTTATTTTTTAGAAGTTTTCTAATTTTAGGTTTCCTTTTAATTTTAAAAACTAACTTACTTTCTAATTTAGGTTTAAAACTTTCCTAATTTGTTTTAGAAATTTTCTATTTTCTTTTCGGAATTTTTTCCTTTCTTAGAACTAGTTTACTTTCTATTTTAGGATCTCTTCTATTCTAGACTTTCTATTTTTAGAAACTTACTTGTTTTGTTTTATTTTGCAGGATCTAACTTATGGACTCCAAGTTGGTAACTTCTTTCCAACCCTTCTCTCTTTCTGTTCTTAGATCTCTATTCTTTTCTTTCTTTTTAGACTTGGGTTAGAATCTATGATTGAGGGCTGCGAGTGTTTCATGCCCAAGTGGGTCAGCGACAACACTCAACGTCTCTTGACTGAAGGAGGATTGGTTGAGAGGTTAACTGTCCATCGCAGGACTAGACACCACTTGAGATCCCTTGAGTTAATTGAGGTTATGGACGCAAATCAACCTAAAACACTACCTCCACCTAGGGTTGAGGAAGCCCATGATGAGAATGAGGTGCATCAAGCACCCCCACCTCGTACTTTATGAGATTATTTACAACTGGCGGTGGCTAGTACGCCCTCATGCATGGTTTTTCCAGAGAATACAGGACACATGGATATGATCAAGCCAAGGGCAATCCAACTCCTTCCTAAATTTCATGAGCTTGAGTCAAAAAATCCATACTTACATTTGAAAGAGTTTAATGATATCATAGCCACTTTATATTTTCCTAGCGTGTCTAAGGACACGATCAGACTAAAACTCTTTCCCTTTTCTCTAAAAGAGAAGGCTAAGACATGGTTGCATTCACTACATCCTCGATCTATTGGCACATGGAATGACATGATAATGGAGTTCATAAAGAAAATTTTCCCACATCATAAAACGAACACCCTTAGAAAGTCAATCATGAACTATACCTAAAAGGAAGATGAAACATTCTTCCTAGGAGCGGTTGAAGAATCTTGTTACTTCATGCCCACAACACGGTTTTGAAACATGTTGTGATGCACAATTTTTCTATGATGGTCTGACATCTTCCATGCATCAATTGGTCGAGACAATGTGCTATGGGGAATTCATGAATAAAAATGTTGATGATGTGTGGGACTACTTGGATAGACTTGCTGAAAACACACAATCATGGGACACATACCCAAAACCAAGCACCATGTCTGGGCCGACTCAATCCAAGGAGAGGGGTGGAATGTATCTTCTGAAAGAGGATGATGATATCAATGCTAAAATGGTTTATCTCTTTAAAAAACTCGAAGCCCTGGAATTAAAGAAGGATAAGGATAAGGAAATGGCTTACGGTATATGTGGTTATAACATTCACACTACTGAAAATTGCCCAAATATATCTACCTTTCAAGAGATCCTGAATGAGTAATCTAATGTCATAAGCAATTACCAAAGACCTTTCAATGGGCCTGCTTCGAATATATACAATCCTGGTTGGAGAAATCATCCAAACTTCAGTTGGAGGAATGGACAAACTGTTACCCCTCAAGATTTCTTCAATCAAAATCCAAATCAAGGGAAAGTTAAAGAAGAACCGGTTCAAAATTTCACATAAGAGCTTACTCAAGTAGTACAAGAACTTACAAAATTTATGCAAAAGATGGATTCATGTATGACGGTTATAGAAAAGTGGATGCTTCTTGCTCAACCTCTCCCCAATCCTAAACCGCAATATAAGATAAATGATCCAAGCTCTTCAAATCAGATGGAGTAAGCTAAATCTATCACCAATCTTAGGAGGAGGAAGATCATTGACAAAACCATTCCGGTTAGGGCTGGAAAGCCTAAGGACCCGAAAGTGGACAAAGATGATGGATCTAGCCATGCTCCACAAGAACTAGAACCAGAACCTCAAGGGAAGCTGGTTGCTCCATTTTCCCAACGGTTGGTTGCACCAAAACCTCTCTCTAACTCTCAAGACATTCTGGAGGTGTTGAAATAAGTGAAAGTTAATATTTCTCTACTTGATACTGTAAAACAAATACTTTCATATGCTAAATTCTTGAAAGACTTGTGCATGACCAAAAGATGATAAAATATTCAAAAGAAAATCTTCTTGACTGAAAAAGTGAGTGTCATCCTAAAGCAAGATGTGTCGTAGAAATTCAAAGATCCCAATAGCCCAACCATATCATGAGTAATTGGGAACTATCGAATGGAGCACACACTTCTTGACTTAGGAGCGAGCGTCAATCTGATTCCTTATTCGATGTACAAGCAGTTAGAATTGGGTGCATTAAAACCCACCTTAACCACATTACAACTTACTGATCGCTCTGTTCGTGTACCAAGAGGGATAATTGAGGATGTGTTAGTCCAGGTTGACAGATTTTGCTACCCTGTAGATTTTATCATCCTGGATACCAAACCTATCAGTAACATGAGCACTCAAATTCCCATCATTCTGGGTCATCCATTCTTTGCCACTTTAAATGCAATTATCAATTGCTGGAATGGTGTCATGAGTATGTCTTTCAGGAATATGACATTGGAGTTAAACATATTTTTTAATACAGGCAGACTGTTATACAATGATAACGATTTGCATGACATTAACATGATTGACTCTTTCATGGAAGATAAGACACCTTTGACCTTATTCTCAGACCCTCTAGAGTTGTGCCTGGCCCACTCCCATGATTTTGATGATGACATGATTAGGGAGACGTTGTCATTCTTGATGTTGTGCTAGTACTTGAAGTTAACCGGTGAAGGCAACAATTTGAAGAGTTGCCCAAAACTAATGAAGTGCCTCTATTGTTTAACCTCAAGCCACCGAAGTTTGACCTAAAACCATTACTCTCTTATTTGAAATATATTTATTTAGGTTAAGATGAGACATACCCGGTGGTGATTTCTGCCTACCTCGAGAAAGAACAGGAGAGTATGCTCATATCTACTCTCATTGAGCATAAGGGAGCCCTTGGATGGACGATTACGGACCTCAAGAGAATTGACCCCTCGATTTATACTCACCGCATTTATCTTGAGGATAATGCAAAGACCTCTCAGCAATCACAACATAGATTAAATCCAAACATGAAAGAAGTGGTCAAAGCCGAAGTTCTTAAACTATTGGATGTCGGTATCATTTACCCTATATCTGATAGTCAATGGGTGAGTCCAACTTAAGTGATTCCTAAGAAGTCTAGAATCACCATCGTAGCCAATGCCAATAATGAACTCGTGCTAACTAGAGTTACTACTGGTTGGAGAATGTGCATTGACAACAGGAAGTTGAATACCGTCACGAGGAAGGACCACTTTCCTTTGCCCTTCATTGATCAAATTTTAGAAAAGTTAGCTGGTCATTCCTATTACTGTTTCCTTAACAGGTATTCAGCCTACAATTAGATAGAGATAACCCCTGAATATTAGGAAAAGACTTCGTTTACATGTCCTTACGGTACCTTTGCTTACTGAAGGATGCCATTCGGATTATGTAATGCCCCCGCCACCTTTCAGTGATGCATGATGAGTATCTTTTCTGACATGGTGAGGCAATATCTGGAGGTCTTCATGGACGATTTCTGTCTTCGATCTATCTTTCAGTAAGTGCTTAAAGATTCTTAAATGTGTGCTGAAAATATGTGAAGAAAAGAATTTGGTACTTAATTGGGAGAAGTGTCATTTCATGGTTCGTAAGGGAATTTTCCTTGGACATATCATCTCGTCCAAAGGAATCGAGGTTGATAAGGCTAAAATCGATCTTGTCTCTAACCTACCTCCACCTAAGAACATATGAGATGTGTGATCCTTCTTAGGACACGCCGATTTTTACAGACGATTCATAAAGGACTTTAGTCTCGTCTCTCATCCTCTATGTAATCTACTTCAAAAGGATGCACCATACGAGTAGATTGAACAATGTCAGTAAGCTTTCACTAAGGTTAAAGGTAAATTGACCAGTGCACCTATCATACAGCCTCCCAACTAGAGCCTTCCTTTTGAACTTATGTGTGACACTTCTGATTATGCACTTGAGGCGATTTTAGGCCAAAGAAAAGAAAAGAAGCCCTACATTATCCATTACGCAAGTAAGACTCTAAATCCTGCCCAAGTGAACTACTCGACTATGGAAAAGGAACTCTTGATCATTATTTACAAGATCATGCGGCATTCAAGTATCTTCTTACTAAGAATGATGTTAAGCCCCACTTGATAAGATGGGTCCTTCTACTCCAAGAATTTGATTTAGAAATTAAAGATAAAAAGGGAGTAGAGAACATAGTAGATGACCATCTTTTCCACCTTAGTCCCTCTGATTCCCTTGAGATGGCTCATATTAATGACATGTTCCCTGACGAACAATTGTTCAAAGTCTCTTATTCACCTTGGTTCACTGATATTGCTAATTATCTTGCCATAGGCTTCATACCGACACATTAGATTGCGCAAGATAAGAAGAAAATTTTCACTGAGGTACACAACTTCTTTTGGGACGATCCATATTTGTTTAAATATTGTCTAGACCAAATCGTAAGGAGATGTGTGCCAGATGATGAGCATCAGAGTGTCATCTCCTTCTGTCACTCACAGGCCTGTGGTGGTCACTTTTCTACTAAAAAGACCATGGTCAAAATTCTATAGTGTGGCTTTTACTAGCCCACTATGTTCAGGGACACTCATGAATTTTGTAAGGCTTATGAGCGTTGTCAGAAGTTGGGAGCATTGTCTCGTCGAAATATTATGCCCTTGAACCCCATTCTTATCATAGAGGCATTTGATTGTTTGGGCATCAATTTCATGGGACCATTCCCCCAATCCTTTGGAAATCTATACATTTTGCTCACCGTAGACTATGTCACTTAATGGGTGAAGTGATTCCGTGCCAGAATAATGACCATCGCACGGTCATTAAATTTCCAAAAGAGAACATCCTTTCCTGGTTCGGAACACCTCGAGCCATCATTAGTGATGGAGCTCATAATTTTATAATAGACCATTCGAGAGTTTAATGAAGAAATATGGTATTTTTCATAAGGTGAGCACTCCATACCACCCACAAACAAGTGGGCAAGCTGAGATTTCTAATAGAAAAATCAAACATATTTTGGAAAAGACAGTTAACCCTGACTGCAAGGATTGGTCAATCCAATTGACCGATGCTTTATGGGCTTACCGTACTGCATTTAAGACCCTTATTGGAATGTCTCCCTTTAGACTTGTCTATGGGAAAGCTTGCCACTTGCCAGTGGATTTAGAACATAGAGCCTACTGGGTGATTAAAAATCTGAATTTCAATCTGGACGATGCTGGCTCACAACACAAACTTCAGCTAAATGAACTTGAAGAAATTCAGAACGATGCGTACGAGAACTTGAGAATTTATAAGGACAGGATGCAAGCATTTCATGAACAACATATTCTGCGAAAATCATTCACACTAGTTCAAAGAGTCTTTTTGTACAATTCTCAGCTACATCTCTTTCCAGGTAAGCTCCGATCTCGTTGGACCGGCCCTTTCACCGTTATCAATGTTTATCCTCATGGGGCTGTCGAGATTCGGAATCCAGACAATGGCAATGAGTTTAAAGTAAATGGACATCAATTAAAGCCATTTGTCGAGAAATTTGATTCAGAGGACATGTCCATGCCTCTAAATGATCCTATTTACCAGGATTAATCTCCTAGTCTGATGGAGGTATAGGTAGGTTTACTGCTTTCATAGGACTAGGGTAGTTTACTTTTTGTCATTCTAGGTTAGTCGGTTTTATACCGTTAGGTTAGTTTGCTTTCCAATTATTTTAGGATAGTTTGTTTTTGTTGGATTAACTCTTGCGCTGAGCTGCCTTCACGCTGAAATCTCTTTGGGAAAAATCCGCTTAATTCCATCAGCAGGTACTATCTTTCCATCACTTCTCCTTTACTTTCGTTGTCTCATGTGCATTGCATGCTTATATCTTTTACATTGAGGACAATGTAAATTTTATATTGGGGATGGGAGATTAGGTTACCTAATCAGTATTTTCGTGATCATGAGCAAAAATTATGAAAAAATTTTAAACTTTTTTTGAAAATTCTTGTGAATTCGAAGTGATTTTGATGGTCATCTTTGATTTAGAATTATAAGATACGTAATGTTAGTAATTTATGACTCTTGGATTCAGCCATCTATTAGATTTCACAGTTAAGTTCGAATTGTTAATTCTTGATTAGAAATTTTAAACATTGATTGAGTCATGATTTCACATGGCAAACCTAGCTTACACGTTAAGGCTTCAGTTCGATATTGAATTGTTAACCCTATAGTCACTAGGCATGGAAGGCGCCAACCTGAGGAATTTGTCCATCATGTTAAAAAAAATAAAAATAAATAAAAACAATAAAAAAAATAATTGCCTTTGGAAAGGGTTGGCCAAATGGTCTTCATCACAGGTTTGCTCCCTATAGGTGAAGGTTCGATTCCCCAAGGTTGACACAACATGAAAGCCGCCGATGAAAAAAATTTGAACTGTAAGCCAAGTTTTGGTTTAGGCTCAGTTATCTAGAATAGTCCTTATGGTTATCAATGTTATCATGCAAATTAACGATTGAACCTTTAATTGTGATAAGTCAAGGTTGCACTATACACCCATGGAATTCAATGTATAGAATTTTTTTCTAATGGATGGATTAATACTTTGAACTTGACTATGAAGTTTAATATGTGCTTGAGCCTAAGAGAAAGTAATGCCCAACATTCATGAATCCTAGAATTCTAATGACTGGATTATTTTTTCAAATATCATTCGGTTTGATAGGAATTGTCCCGTAATTCTTAAATTACTTTTCACATACTTTGCTCGGGACTAGCAAAATGTTGGTTGGGGATTGTGTTGAGGGTCAGATATTACATATTAGACCCCAGTTACTATCTGATTTTACGAACATGATACTGCTTAACGCCTTATTTTAATCATGCTTGTGTTGCAAGGTGAATTTAGGAGCCTGGACTGACAAAGGGTACCAAAAGCTTGAATTTAACACTCAGAAGTCACCAAGGCAAAGGACGAACCCCAGGGGATCAAGATCGAAGAATTTACATGTCAGAGATCCGAGAAAATCAAGCAATTCACGCTAAAGAGGCTTGAAAATGGTCTAGAATACAAGATCACAAGGTTCCCACCATCCGTTCGGCTCGAAACTTTATACCTAGCTTGAGGACCATAAATTAACTGTACACATCAAATTTCAGCCATTGGATCATTATGAAAGTGGCCCAACGGACAGATCAGCCCATAAATCATCAACCTGGGGCCCACCAGATATCTGGATATGCTTTAATTTTGGTCTCAACCCCATAAATGGGGTGGCACAATGAATGGATGGAGCGAAGTTTTCATAGCATCACAGAGGACCCCACATGTACAGCGCATGTACACAACGTACACGGCACTAGCGCAACAGGAGGTTGACCCGACCCTCCTCCCGGGCCTTTTGGCCCCATGCACACGTACACACGTGGATCACCAGAAAATGCAGGATGAACGACAAGTTGATTTGATACAATGGATCGCACTAAAACATGACCAAAACCACTCCTTTCCAATTGATTTTTCATCAGGAATCTAATTAGTAGGGTGGATTCCCTTGAAAACATCATTGTGGGGCCCATCGAACGTGTCAGCACAAGAAATTTCTGCAAATGCGCATATCCAGACGCTGTTTCCTCTGTGAGCCGTTCTGTGATCACAACAACAGTCGAATGCAAGATCCAGACCCTTTAAAAGCTTAGGTGGGGAGTCTTTACCCCAACCATGGAGTTAAAACATGTTTCTTGGACGTCGTTTGGCAGAAGATCTCACCCAAATGCAACCAGCTTTGCGTGTTCCGATTTCACACGCAAGGTGTTGCGTACGAATGTTCTAGCACTTTCTCCACCGCCCCACCTTACCTATAAAAGGAAGGGAAAATGTGGGTATCAACATCTTTGGGCCGTGGAGAATGGAAAGAGAGAGAGAGAGAGAGAGAGAGAGAGAGAGAGAGAAAGAGAGAGAGAGAGAGAGGGTGAATGGTTAAGTGGTTTTCTTCTTTTCTTCTTTTTTTTTTCCTTTTTGTTTATTCAAGATTTAGCTTGATCATAAACCTATTAGCTAGGGCTAAGAGGTGAAGCTTGTAGTGTGATGGGAGACTTTTCTTTATGCTTTTGATTCAGATTTAAGTTGAACTAATTTTGATTCTAGTTTGATTATATGGAATATTCATAGTTTTTAATGGTTTGTTGTGACTTAAATTACAACAGATCCGCGATATCTTTAAGTTTTTTTTTTTTTGCATTTATAAAGGTTATGGCCGTAGGAACCCTGTTGTTCACCATCGTCTCATGGGCATGGTTGGATGATGGAATTCTCCCCTACGTTCATAACTCTCTCAAATTGGATGTGGATTGGTTAAATTTTGTTATTTACTTTGTCTCCTGGGCATGGTTTTGTGATGGAATCAAGTCTAATTCTTATACCTCTCATCTCTTGAAAACTGGATCAATGGAAGTTTAAATTTGATTGTTATGGCTATATCCTTCGACTGGATGAAGATGGGACTCCAAGTCCAGTTGTGTTCTTAAATCAAGCATAGATCTCCCTGATCTCTTCAAGTAGATCCTTAGAAACCCTAGTTTCCCACCTTTAAAATTTCTAAATTTTAGTTAATTAAATTCACAATTATTCCCTTAATCTTCCTTGGTTTAGATACATCCTCTTCTAGTTCTAGTTCGAGTTACTTTCAGATTACTTACAAGGTACAGTCCCTATGGATTCGACATCGGTCTTACCGAGATGATTACTACATCGCAACCCTATACTTGGGATAACGAATAGTTCTCTACTCCTTTTTTATCTTTTATTTCTAAATCAAATTCTTGGAGTGGGGGCTTCCATCTTATCAGGCGGGGCTTAGCACCATTCTTAAAATGAAGATACTTGAGCACCACATGATCTCTGTAAATGATGATCTTAAATCCGATTGAGTAAGACCTAAATTTGTCCAAAGCGAACACTATGGCTAATAGTAAAGTGGTTCACTTGGGCAGGATTTAGAGTTCTACTTGCTTAATAAATAACGTAGGGTTTCTTTTCTTTTCTCTGGCCCAAAACCGCCCCAAGAGCATAGTCAGATGCGTCACACATAAGTTCAAAAGGAAGGCTCTAGTCAAGTGGCTGCATGATATGTGCAATGGTTAACATTCCCTTGAGCTTACTAAAAACATCTTGGCATTACTTAGTCCACTCGTATGGTGCATCCTTTTGAAGTAGATTCCATAAAGGATGAAAGAGGTGACTAAAGTCTTTTATGAATCTCCTGTAAAAACCGAACCGATGTGTCATAAGAAGAATCGCATGTCCCGTATGTTTTTGGGTGGAGGTAAGTTAGAGATAAGATCAATCTTATCCTTATCTACCTCAATTCCCTTGGACAAGATGATGTGTCTAAGGACAATTCCCTTACGAACCATGAAATGACACTTCTCCTAATTCAGTACCAAATTCTTTTCCTCACATTGCTTCAACCCACATTTAAGATTCTCTAAACAATCGCTGAAGGATGGACTAAAGACAGAGAAGTCATCCATGAAGACCTCTAAATATTGCCTCACCATATCAAAAAAATACTCATCATGCATCGCTGAAAACTGGCGAGGGCATTACACAGTCCGAATGACATCCTTTGGTAAGCAAAGGTGTCAAACGGACATGTGAAAGTGGTCTTTTCCTGATCTTCAAGGGCTATCTCTATCTAGTTATAGCCGAATACTTGTCAAGGAAGCAATGTTATGAGTAACCAGCTTGCCTTTCTAAGATTTGATCAATGAAGGGCAAAGGAAAGTGGCCCTTCCTCGTGAAGGTTTTCAACTTCCTGTAGTCAATGCACATTCTCCAACCCATAGTAATTCTAGTTGGCACAAGTTCATTATAGGCATTAGCTATGATGGTGATTCCGGACTTCTTGGGAACCACCTGAGTTGGACTCACCCATTGACTATCAGATATCAGATATATGATTCATACATCCAATAGTTTAAGTATCTCGGTTTTAACCACTTTCTTTATATTTGGATTCAATCTACATTGTGGTTGCCGGGAAGTCTTCGCATTATCCTCTAGATAAATGCGGTGAGTACAAGTTGAAGGATCAATTCCCTTGAGGTCCGCAATCGACTATTTAAGGGCTTCCTTATGCTCAATGAGAGTAAATATGAGCATACTCTCTTATTCTTGCTCAAGATGGAAAGAAATCACTACCGGGTATGTCTCATCTTGACCTAAATAAACATATTTTAAATCAGAGGGCAAAAGTTTTAGGTCAAGCATTGGTGCCTTGAGGTTAGACGGTAGAGGTACTACATTGGTTTGGGGTAATTCTTCAAATTGTAGCCTCTACCAGTTAATTTCAAGTACTAGCATGGTATTCAGCATGGTCCCCATCTCCCTAATCATATCATCCTCAAAATCATGGGAGTGGGCCAAACATGTCTCTAGAGAATCAGAGGATAAAGTTAAAAGTGTTCTATCTTTCACGAAAGAGTCAATCATGTTAATGTCATGGGAATAGTCATCATCCTCTAACTGTTTGCCCGTATTGAAAAAGATATTCAACTCCAATGTCATATTTCCAAAAGATAAAATCATGACTCCATTCCTATAATTAATTATTACATTTAATGTGGCAAGGAATGGGCGACCAAGAATGACTGGAATTTGAGTGCTCATGTCTATGATGGGTTGAGTATCTGGGACAATAAAATCTACCGGGTAGTAGAATTTGTCACCCTAGACCAACACATCCCCAATTATCCCTCTTAGTACACGAACTAAGCGATCAGTAAGTTATAAAGTGGTTCAGGTGGGTTTCAATTCACCCAAACCTAGCTGTTCGTAGACTGAGTAAGGAATTAGATTTACGCTCGCCCCTAAGTCAAGAAGTGCATGCTCAATGTGGTAATTCCCAATTACGCAAGTAATGGTTAGGCTACCGGGATCTTTGTATTTTTGTGGTACATCTTGCTTTAGAATGACACTCACCTTTTCAATTAAAAAGATTTTCTTTTAAATATTTTGTCATCTTTTGGTCATACACAAGTCTTTCAGAAATTTGGCATATGAAGGTATTTATTTAACCGCATCCAGTAAAGGAATATTGACTTTCACTTGTTTCAACACCTCTATAATGTCCTGAGAGTTAGAGAGAGATTTTGGTGCAATCAACCATTGGGAGAATGGTGCAATCGGCTTACCCTGAAGTTCCGATTCCAACTCTTGTGGAGTGTTGCTAGGTTTATGTAAGCCCGACCCAAGTGCATGTGTGTGTTTGTGTGTGTATTTCGTTTCTCTTGGTTCCATGGTCCTACCAGTCGAATCCTACTGACATGTGACCCCCGGTTAGTGTTTGAGGTCATCCTTAAGTCTGGTTATGTAGACCCGACTCGGATCAAGCCAAAACCTATGCCATCTTGTTCGCAACATCATTACAGTCCTGACGCTGCATCTTGTGCTTCCATCCGATGTGTGGATCATAAGTTGTGTGCATCTCATTTCCTATCCCTTGATCATGATCATGTGGCCCACCTAGGAGTGGTGCACATATTTTTTACTCCCTCCCTATGCACAAGTTCCAACATACACCACCAATACACCACCCAAACTCCCGTATCCTACACCACCCACTACCCACTCACTACCAACCCCTAGCTTATAGCCTCCATTAAGCTTTCTTTTTGCTACATCATCATGGAGTTCTCTATCCCAAGCACCTCATTTCTAGAGAAAATCAGATTTTTCTCTTCCCCATGCCACTTGCAATCATCTCATTCCTACTCCTCTCCCTCTCTCTTCTCTCCTTCTCATTTTCCCCCTTTCTCATTTTCTTTCTCCTTTCTAGAGAAGGGTGGGACATCCCACTAGCCCTAACTATTCCAGCACCTTCTCCCCTTATTTCCTCCTCATCCTCCATTAAAGAACTATCTCAACCATCAATCTACCTTCCTTGGAGCACTAAGAGCTAGAAGACATAGTTTTGGTGAAGATCCAAGGTGGGTGCTCCACTATTTCATGTAATTTCTTTTCATATGTGTAGATCTCCTCCTTCTCTCATTTGGGATGTGTAGGCCCACCAATCAATGGTAGAGATCTTACACAACCCCTTAGATGTGGCCATTTGACCCATCTTATGCATGTATGTCCCATGCATGGGGTTTCTCCTTGATGGACCCATCATGGAGGTTTCTCCCAATTCCATAGCATGATGGGTCATCTAATCCCTTGCATCATGGTTGGGATGGCATCCCAACCATTCATCTTAAATATAGATCATACATGACGAAGCTCCATGATGTAATATGAATGTGAATGAAATGTGTGGGTGGGATTGTGTTGGGGAAGGCTCAATAGTGGCGGAGCCTTCTCCCTACGGCCGGGATGTTCTTCTTCTTCTCTATCTTTTCTTTTATTTCTTATGATGATGAGTGTGGCCCACTTGGTGGGCCCGGATTGTCCAGAAAGCCCAACTAGGGTGGGAAGTCCATACCTCCCTACACCATGGTTTTGGGTGTCCCATTTACTGACTATAATTGGTGCATGAAAGTGAGGTAATATTGGATTTGATTTAGAAATTTGTGGGGCCCCCTTAGGGTGGGTCATAGCACCTAGTTTTGGGGTAATCCCCTTTTTAATTAACTCATACATTTAATTTAATCTAAGTGTATGTTGCTGTCCAGAATTCTCTGGACAGTTTCGGGTTGATTTTGGACCAGATTTTGGGACTATTTAGGGGACTTTACTTATCCATCAAATATACTTTTCTGAAATGTGGGGATCCCATCTTGATGTTCCCCAAATTTCAGACCCAACTGACCTTGATTGAATCCCAAAGGTGTGGCCCAAGTGAGGTGTACAGTTTGGATTTTCTGGACTGTTCCTCCAACATGTCAGTTTGAAAATCTTTGATTATAAAATAACTTTTGCATTCGTGGACCACTTTTGTGGACCCCAACCTGTGGTATACATATGAGGGGATGTAAAAACCTTTTTTCTCAATTTTTGGAGGCCTTCAGTCCACACCATTGGAAGCTCAGATCAGGGCCAGCCTAAATTCTGCACTAACCAGATTTTTGGGCAGACAATTTTCTTTTAATTCAAATAAATAATTTCTTAATTCAATAAATTCTAAAATTTTTCCAAGGGGTGGCCCACCCATGATACGACATACCTACCAAATTTCAGGGCCAACAGACCCTTGAGCGATCTTCAGCGAGGGCTGGACCGGCCCACCAGGCTGGAAGCCCAAGGCTGGGACGTCCAGCATGGGCTGACTATCCACCCTATTTTAGGCCCACCTTGATGTGTTTTGTATGCCATTCATCTATGATGTGGTCCACATGGGACGTGACCCACCTCCTAGTGGGACG
Source organism: Magnolia sinica (assembly GCF_029962835.1). Lineage (NCBI taxonomy): Eukaryota > Viridiplantae > Streptophyta > Magnoliopsida > Magnoliales > Magnoliaceae > Magnolia > Magnolia sinica. The sequence continues at coordinate 81,653,607 of NC_080576.1, read as the reverse complement.
TCCACATGTGGGGCCCACCTTGATATGTTTTGGGGAATGGCATCCCAGGCCTATAAGACCGTCCAAGCTAGGACGCCTGGCCCATCGGGCTGCTGCTGGACATCCAGTCCAGCAGCATTGGTCCACTTGATGTATGTGTTTTATGTACTCCATTAATCTATTGGGGCCTACAGTAATGTGTGTGGGTCACCAGAAAATTATAATTTTATAAATTGATTTTTTTTTATTAGACTCCAGCAGGCCCAGAAAACAGGTGGGCTGGAATTTCAACAATAGGCCCAAACTATCTACCCTTAATGGCATGTTTTGGGGTAGTATGGCCCACCAAATTTAAGGATGTTACATGCACATATCTTGTCATTTCCCTTATTGCCTTTGGGCTTAATTAGTGCACACTTGAGGCCCACCTCAGTTCAGTTTTTATTAGATCAATGTTCATAGCTATTTGTTTGATTTTCTAGGCCCAATTGTCCTGGAACTTTCTTGATAGGCCCTTTGACCTTTGGGCCTACAATTACTACTTATTGTGATGGGTTTGTGGGCCATAACATAGAAGTATTTGGGTGATTAGTTGCCCACCAAAATAACCATTGTACTTAAGCCAAATTGTGAGGCCCAACTCACTTAAAATAAGTATAAGGATTGCCCTTATGGTTGGATTACCGAGCTGCCCATTAGGCCCACCATAATATGTGGGTTTATGACCTTTATAGTTGGGTCCAAACCCTGCTTGAGGACCCACTATATTGCCTATATGTTGGGCTTGGTGTATATCCCACTAGGCAATGGATTGCTTAGGCCTTAGGCCTTGTTTCATATTCGAGTAGTGGTGAGCTACCTTTTGAGACCCAATTGAGGTTGGATGTCCTCCTTGGTGGCCCTAAGGTAGGCTCATGGGTTGCTATGGGTGGTTTAAGGCCCACCATATGCCCTCGTTAGGATCGCTTACTCTTTTAGGTTTATATATTGCCCTCCTTAGCTTTATGGGTTACCCCAAAGTATTGGGCCCCCACTAGTGAATTGTTCCTTAGATTAATTATCTAAATACCTAGACTTGATTCCCTCCTTGGGAAGGAGGAGTATGTTCTATGTCATCATCGTCGTATGATGCACCCCATGACCCATATGCATCATGGTGTGTTTGGATTTCATTTATGTGTGGTCATTGGGTTAATATGATGGAGGGATGGAGTTCCTCTCTTGTGCACATTGAGTGCTTGGAGCTAGTGCATGATTAGTATGCATGACTCATGCATTTGGCATCACATCTCATAGATATGATCGCCCTTGTTTCACTAGGGCCTTGCCTCCACAGGTATATTCGTGGATGGTCGTATGTGGACACCGAAAATATTCTTCTTGAGCATTAGGGTACATAGGATGCCTTTAGGTGAAAGTGTAACGCCCTGAAAATCGGGGGTCGAGCAGGAGCCCAACACCCGAGTTCCAACACATCACTTATGCAACATAGATAATGATGGTTAAATGTTGTCTGTATTAGTGCATTAAACATGAGTGGGATTATACCAAATCAGTATATCATACTCCGGAGATAATTAGATTATGTAAGCGAAAAACTGTGATAAGTAAATAAAGCATAGAAGTGATTATAAGTCCCCAGAGTATGAACGTGTTGCCGGGTTAAATAATTACATGTTTAGTTCCAATATATACAAAATGGTGAAGTGTAATGACATCTATCCATATCCTTGTAGCCTCGATACGCAACTCCAGGTTTACATTGACCCACCAGAGAGTTGCATGTAGGAGAACTCCTCGTCATCATAAAAGACCGACTCCATCTCGTAGGCCTCATCATCACCTGAAACTACAATAGTGTCTGGTTGGTGTTTTAAAACACCGTCCCAGAGTAGGAGTGACTGATCAACTCAGTGGACCTATAAGGTAAAGATTAACATGTTATCAATTCAATCAAGCAGTAATGATAAAGCAGTACAACAATCATATCCTGAGTACTCTTGTTAATGCAGGAATGGTATGCGATAATGATGTATGCCCTTGCCTACACTCCCTCAGCGACATCATCTCACGATCGCGGTATGCACCACTCAGACACGTACACTTCCTCGCCAAAGCACATACAATGCATGTATGATCATGTTAGCCCATTTCTTAATTAAGTTTATTCAAACACCATATTTGGGAAGCTAAGGTACCTCGCTATATGTCACTTACCCAAACAATGATCCATCTAGGGTCGTCAATCCTAGTTAATCACATACAATAGGCAGTTCCATGTCGCTACGGAGAGGCTCGTCACCTTAGTATAATCCTAGTGTATACTCGAGGTTACTCCACCGACGCCCTACCAACTGACAGTCTATTTTTGAAGGCTTGTCACCAACCCAACTGGGGACCATAGCCAGACTGCGCTAGGGTAGGCCGATAGCTCAAATACAGTGTCTCATACCACCATATTCGGCTCACGAGTTTAAGTAGCTCACTGGACACTACGGGGAGGCTCGTCACCCCAGCGTAGGCCGACAGCTCGACCACGGTGTCCCATACTACCATGCCCAGCTCATGAGTCTTAGCGGATCATGGTACCAAAGTTAAACGGGCTTTGCACTGGTAAGTTGGTACATTAGATTCAAGCAATAGTATCCATACATGATAAACACACAATAGGCCAATCGGGTTACTTGACAAGTTCGATTGGTACGAGCGTACACTGAATTAGTTGACATGGTACCAGTGTCGACAATCATCGTATAACTAGGATTCATCGAACTTATCCAATGTGACGAGGCTAGTTCGGTCACTCATTCAGAAATCATTACCGATTGCCTATACTACGCAGTAGTCCCAATCATACTTAAACACTTTAGGCATTCATATGTGATAGTCAAAACAGCATATGACAAACAATTCAAATATAAATCTCATTTGAGCATTTTGACAAACACATAGCACACATGTTATCATACATAGCATTTCATCCATAGAGCACATAGTAGTAAGATAAGTTACATGAAGGAAACTGTAACTAAAGATAAGGTAATTGAGAATCCTATCTCAATACCCTCATTAAATACATTTCAACAAGCATTTTCTCATTCAGGCATTTTATCAAACACTTAGACTACACGTATCAACATACATGTAATATAGTAGTTATAACAGGTATTATAGCAAATCCTTTCATAAGGGAGTTGCCATACGTACAACAATCATGGCAAACACAAATCATAATTCCATATTCATACTAACGTTTAAACAAACACATAGAATGTAATATTTTTAACATAGGTCATATATATGTGTAATATAAGGTAATTATCGTATCTAAGTACATGTGATAGCATTCAAGTCAGTCATAAATCATTATCTGACATTGAAAGCCTTGAAAACCATAACTTAAACATTTATAGTCCACACCTTTTTGTCAAAAAACTCGTTTCGACTCGGTTCGAATCCTACGCTTCTGTCTACAGAACAATGGCTACCTAAATCACGACATAGGTTAGCTATTTTGTCGAATCCTCTATTTGAATTACTAAAATAAGATTAGGGTTAGTATTTCTTACCCAAATCGTAGTTGGAATGGTTCGTGTAATGATGGTGGGGAGGTGAATCGAGGCGTGGAGTTGTGGGAGTGAATCCCAGTAACGATCTCTAGGAATCCCTCTCTTCTCCACACTCTTTTCTCCTATTTTCTCTCTTTTCACTCCTAAGATTAGAGAAATTCGTATGAAAGAGAGAGGTGTTGGTTTAAGGTCCTTATATAGGCCCAGAACTGACGCAAATGGCCCCAGGGCCATGGTATACTTAGGTTATAGCTAAAAGTTGCTTGTTTTGGGCCAATAGAGCTCATATGGAGGTCCATTTCCTAAATATGGTCTGAAAAAAGTTCCCTGACATTGGATCTAGGTCAGGTTAAGATTTCGGTCTGATCGAATTTATGGATCGACCGTGGTGGACTAGTTTCAGTTCAATGGTCAACGTCACTCGATCAAGGCCACAAGTACACTGACGTGTGTAGGAACATTTCCCTGATCCGAGGGTATAGTTAGGTCAGAATTTGATGGTCTAAAACCTTAGATTTGGCCTGCAAGCGAACGGCCCAATTCACTGAAGTTGAGTTCATTTTCTAAAGATATTCACGTTTCTCACACACTTCGCTCCGGTCTCAAGTTGTGTGTTTTGGGATACTATTTGGACTTGCTTTCCGAGATGGTTGTCAAGTCCAGAAAGGTGATCAAAATCGTATAGTTTCGTGTTAATCGGACTTTCGACGCGCTATCCAGGTTCGATATGAAGTTTCAATGTGCTCCCGAGAGCAACTAGGTTTTGAGATTGCTCCCAGGTTTTTAAGTAATGTTAAGTTAGCGATTTTAATAGTTTTGGGTCTTCTAGTTTATATAGAAAGTGGTTCAAGCCAAATCCATTGATTGTTTAGTTTAGTACTTAACCAAATTTTGCCCTAATTACGACAGAATAAGGTCCCAGGGCAATTCTATGCCCCTCTATGACACTTTTAATTAGTATATTATTTTAATTATTTTTTTAATAGTTACTCATTAATTTTACTTCGTCTTCACCAACTTTCATTAGATTTCGTGTTGTAGAAAAATTCTAAAAATTCTAAAAGCAGTAGCTATCCAAACTAATAATTTTCAGATAGTTGTCCCAGCGACCTATATTTAACTACTTTAAAATTTTTATTATAATTTTTACTTATTTTTATATAAACTAGACTTATTGAGCTTAAATCTGGCTTTTGAATCACCTAAATCGGAGTTATAAAGAGGGAGATATGACTTTTTGAAGTCGGACGAACATTGTAGAAAATGGGACAGAAAACGAATCGCCCGGCCCGCTGGACGGCGAGGCCTCGCCATTGCGACGATGCCATTATCACTCGCTGTCCTATCTAGTGGTGGTTTCGCGACTCAATATTTGAAATGGGTGTATCTTTCAATCCGGAATGAGTTACGTGACGTGAAATATATGATTTTGGGGTAGGAGAAGCTGCTCTATCCAAATAAACCTATTTATTTCATGAGATTCCAAAAGGTCAATGGTCAAAAACCAATTTTATTTATTTATTTACTATTTATAGTAAATTTTAGTTTAAGTATTGTTCTTCATCACTCAAACTTTAGGATTCATGTCTAATATGAAAGTACTTAGAAAAATTTGAAGAATAAGGTGCTGAAAGGTGAAATTTTGAAGGAAATGGGTTAGAAAGGGATTTTAGACTTTGAGATTGAGTTCTGAGAAGTCAGTAAGGCGTTTGATTAACCCATTGCCTAAGGACGTCTATCTTCGAGTTGGCAAAAATCCGGGACGTTACTAAAGCCCCTAAACTTCCATGGTATCAAGGATATGCCCCAACGCCGTGACCGAGTAGAAACATGAGTGCCTGAGTGCCTTACATCGTTAGGCCGTGTCTCCCACTATTCTATAGTCAGTTGGAATGGGATGTGGCCTTATCCGCCTGAGTGGGAGGGCATTGCTAGGCTGAGTTTAACCAGCTCATGAATGGGTCCGCTACCTCGAGCCTTGCCGGTGATTGGTTGTCCACATGCAGGTAGTGAGGTCTCTTATGCTCGTTTAACTGTGCGGGTTTGTAAAGCGGTAGTCATCCTGTAGTACATTAGACCCTAGTGATATTCCTTATGATGGAACTATATTGGATAGGTGGACTGGTTATGAGCATTGGCATTACTTTGCATTGCATTGGTATCGGCTGTATAAGCCTTATTGCATTGCATAGCCATGGTATGGCTTCCTGCATTCATGGCTTAGCCTTGGTAAGGCTAGTGGTATTGGCATTGATCATGTTTCCCTTATGCATCCCCTATTATTCTTCTAGGCACCATTGTCACACACATTCACCACCCTCTAAGCTTTCTATAAGCTTATGCACGATGGATGCGTGTAGGAGATCCTAGGTCAGTGTCGTAGCAGTAGAGCTTTGATAGGAGTTGAGCCGAGGACCCCAGTGCTGCAGATCTTTCCTTCTTTCTTTCGTTAGCTTATGTATTTCCTTTCAGCCTTATACTTAAAAAGTTCAAATTCATATTGGATTTTGTTGTGTTCCTTTGTTATTTCTAAGATTTACTTTCTGTGATCTTGGGTATGCTCTTATTAGAATGAATATATGATTTATAAAAATCCTCCTTATAGGATCCAAGGATCGGAACCTACTTCAGGAGCTAAGAATGGGGTACTATGGAGGATATTGCGGCCAGAACCGGCTATTAAGTTCCTTGTGAGTCCGGTTACCTAGTCTGGGGCGTGACAGGAGTTGTTATGAGAGCATATCAAGTAATTCTGGAATAACTTGAGATAACATCGCATATCTACAGCGAGCTTAGGATAAGTAGTGTCCCGAGAGCCTTCCCTTCGCTTCGTTTGAGCTTGTAATATTTTGACCCTACGCGTCGTCATCCTTGTTTTTCTATAGACGATGCTACCTAAGCAGGGCGCTCATGGCCGTGGTGCCCCTGGCCGTGGTTCTCATCCTGCTCTAGCGACTTGTTCTACACTAGCGCATCCAGCTCCCACAATTGAGGACCTAGCTCCTGAGGTTCCGATTTCACCCCCTGTAGCACTGATTCCCTCATTCGAGCCTGCTATCCTGGTTGTAGAGGCTTCAACTCCTTCATCCGCACCCATGCCTCCACCTAAGGCTAGTGTCGCTCCCGTGTTTCCGACAGTACCAGTTAGTGCTGAGCATTTTCAGCAGTTGATGCAGGCCATCGCTACTACATTGCAGACCAGTCAGCTTACTGCCACTCGGGTTCCCGAGCAGACCAATTTGCCACGTGCGAGTGTAATTTTTAGAGAGTTTCGGCAGCATGATCCCTCGAGGTTCAGGGGTGAGCTTGACCCTTCTGCCGCTGAGGTATGGCACGTAGAGATAAAGAGGATTTTTGACACTATGCAGTGTTCGGCCGATCAGCGAGTTTCCTTAGCTACCTTTCTTCTTTAAGGCGAGGCCTATCATTGGTGGTCATCTGTCTCGAGGATGGTCGGGCCTGATTTTGTTTGGACGTGGGAGGAATTCGTGGTCCGCTTTGATCAGAAGTTATTCTCTGAGCATGTTTAGGAGCAGAGAGTCATGAACGTCGAGAGTCTGGTCCAAGGCGATATGATGGTGTCCCAGTATGAGGCCAATTTCTTAGCTTTATCTAGATTTGCTCCTTATCTTGCCGGTGACGAGAAGATGAGGGCTCGCCATTTTCAAAACGGCTTGCGTCCCTCTCTCCATAGTCAAGTAGTGGGCCATTGCTTGAGGAAGTTTGATGAAGTTTGAGGAGGATAGGGCTATGACCCAGAGATCACGAGAGCAGAGTTCCGGTTGAGACCGAAAGAGGAGAGCATTAGTCGGCACTTCCCGTCAGCAAAGATAAAGGGGCAGATTCGAGTTTAGACAGCCTGTGGCTCAGACAGTAGCTTCATCATCATCAGTGCAGCCAGCAGCTCCATCTTCTGGCCCTTTTTCTGGTATTTTCTATGGTTATGAGCAGATTGGGCATCGAAGGCGCGATTGCCCTCTCCCCTTGCAGTAGCAGAGGCCACCATAGTTGCCTCCTCCTCATCCTCCTCAGGGTCATTAGCATTAGCATCGGCACTGAACGCAGCTTTCGGCTCCGGCTCCTAGTGTTCCTCCTCAGTAGCAGAGGCAGCCAGGCAAGCCTCCACAGTGACCGTATCAATAGCAGCAGAGACAACAGTAGCAACTGAGGGGATATGCACCACCCCAGTCCTTGGGTCGAGTATACATTGCCACTTAGCAGGCATAGACTTTGGATCTGCAGTCGTCAAGCTTGTTTCCTTTGCCGGCTTAGGGCAAATTTTATCCCACGTAATAGGCGCAGGGCCAGGACCCGCAGTCATCGACCGGTAGAGTCGTCGAGGGTATTCTTCTTATTTCTGCTTGCATTGCCCATGTCTTATTTGATTCTAGTGCTTCTCATTCCTTCTTGGCCGAGCAGATTTACCGATCGATTGGTATTCCATTAGAGTCTTCGTCTGAGGCCTTGGCCGTTTCGACTCCCATGAGGAAGTTTATTGGGTTGAGCCGTCATTGCCCTTCTTGCCCGGTGCTGGAGGGCGAAATGTTTCTTTACACCAATTTATTTGTATTACTGATGACAGAGTTCAATGTTATCCTGGGTATGGACTTGCTTACAGAGTATTATGTCGTCTTGGATTGTGCCGCAAGGAAAATCATGTTTCATATTCCCCGCTTGTCAGTGTTCCAGTTCTTTGCTGAGCCTAGAGGAGACCTGCTGTTGAGTTTATTGGCCTGTGTCATCGAGGATTCTGTGACAGGGTGTATTGAGCAGCTTCCAGTTGTTTGTGAGTACTCGAATGCGTTCTAGGAGATTTCGGGTTTGCCGCCGTGTTGGCAGGTTGAGTTTCAGATAGATTTGATGCCTGGTACTGCGCCTATCTTGAAGGCCCCCTACCAGATGGCACCGTTAGAGTTGAGGGAACTGCAGGAGCAGTTGGATGAGCTCCAGGAGTTAGGTTTTATTTGTCCCAGCAGTTCGCCTTTGGGAGCCCCGGTATTATTCGTGAAGAAGAAGGATGGCTCATTGAGGCTTTGTGTGATTACCACGAGCTCAACAGAGTCACTATCAAGAACCGATACCCACTTCCTCATATTGATTATCTATTCGACCAGTTACAGGGTGCACAGTTCTTTTCCAAGAAAGACTTATTCTCCAGTTACCATCAGATTCGGGTCCGAGAGGAGGACATTCCGAAGATAGCATTCCAGACGCGCTACGGTCACTTTAAGTTTCTGGTCATGTCGTTCGGACTGACCAATGCATCCGCCGTATTTATGCAGCTGATGAATGAGGTCTTCCGGCCCTTCCTCGATCAGCTCGTGGTAGTGTTTATTGATGACATTCTTATATATTCGAGGATCCAGGAGGACTATGTAGAGCACTTGCATATTGTGCTTGCGACCCTCCATGCCCACCAGCTGTATGTGGAGCTGGAGAAGTGTGAGTTCTGGCAAAAGGAGGTGAAGTTCCTCAGTCACATGGTAACGAGGGAGGGTGTCGCTGTGGACCCTTCAAAGGTTGATGTAGTGAGTCAATGGGGCAAACCCACGAACGCGTCCGAGATCCGTAGCTTCCTTGGTTTGGCGGGATATTATCGACGATTCATCAAGGGTTTCTCTTGTATTGTAGCATCGCTGACCTGGTTGACACGGAAGGGTGCTGAGCTTGCCTGGAGTGACGCCTGTGAGGGGGCAGTTATGGAGTTGAAGGACCGCCTTACGTCCGCTCCTGTTCTCACTCTTCCTAATGGGAGTGATGGTTTTGTTGTATTTACTGATGCCTTCAGAGTTAACTTGGGTGTTGTGCTGATGTAGCATGGGAAGCCAGTGGCATATGCCTCATACCAGCTCAAGATCCACGAGCTGAACTACCCCACCCATGATATAGAGCTAGCAGTAGTTGTTTTCGCACTAAAGGTGTGGAGGCATTATCTTTACGGGTTTAGGTTCGAGCTCTTCTCAGACCACAAGAGCTTGAAGTGTTTGTTCTCGCAGTCCGAGTTGAACATGTGACAGAGGCGATGGATGGAGCTATTGAAAGATTATGACTTTAACCTTCAGTACCACCTGAGTAAGGCGAACGTGGTGGAGGACGCGCTCAACCGTCAGCCACAAGGCCTGCTGGCATAAATGATAGTTCGACAGTGGCAGATGCTCGAGGATGTTTTCGAGTTTGACTTTGAGTTCGTTCTGTAGTCTTCCATGGTTCTGCTTTCGAGCTTGTCAATTCAACCCTCTTTGATTGTTAGGGTGATCGAGGCTCAATAGACGGACAAGTTACTTTAGGAGTATCGAGTAGACACATCATCCGTGGAGCAGTCAGACTGGCAGATTAGTTCTGATGGTGGATTATGCTTTCGAGGCCGATTGTGTGTCCCAGACATGCAAGAGTTGCATCATGATCTGATGACCGAGGCACACCGATCAAGACTTACTTTTCACCTGGGCTCCACGAAGATGTATAGAGATATGAGGAGGCAGTATTTTTGGCCGAGGCTGAAACGCCATATTGCTAGCTTCGTGGCCGAGTGTGATACTTGCCAGGATGTCAAGGCCGATCACCAGAGACCCCCTAGTCCCTTGCAGCCGTTGAGCATTCCAGTGTAGAATTGGGAGCATGTTTCAATGGATTTCATTGTATGTTTGCCGAGGACTCAGCACAGTCATGATACCATCTGGGTTGTCGTTGATCATCTGACGAAGTCAGTGCATTTTATTCTGATGCGTGCTTCCTGCACTATGGACCGGTTGGCGAGGATCTTCAATAGGCCCCTCCGATGGATAACAGTTTGTAAACTCACCAGGCTGTGAGAAGTCCAGTGAACTCGTAAGAGTTACAGAAACTATCATGTGAGACTCGACTCCACTACTCAAGAGTCTAAAAAATTGCGTGGCCCCACTATTCAAGGGGATAAACTGTGTGTGATTATCTGACTAAACTAAAACTTCGTACCACCAATTAAGACAAGAATCATATAGGAAATCCCTTACTAACAAGATATAAAAGAATAATAAAAATGAGAGAAGAAGCATAATACATCGATCAGAACATCGCATAAACAAGACAAGAGCATCATTATCAAGAATATCATGAAATACTTGTATAACTTGCAATTCTAAGAGTACTTGTAGTAACAAAAGAGAAAATATCAAAGTTTTACATCTCATAATTCTCCTGTAATGTTTAATGCTGCTAAGTATTATTGCAAATTTTCTTGAAGATTAACATGAGCAGCTGCATGTTCAAGTCAGGCATTTGAAATAATTCTAGTAGGATCCAGGATACCAGCTAGCCTTTCTTTCAAGGAAGCAATTAGTGTAAGTGCTATGGTTTTATGCTACTTTGGTTGTCAAATTTTGTGGTGCCAAAACATCAATCTATGCCTTGTGTAGCTCATTGGTTTAGATGATCAAGACATTGCATCACCTCTCTAAACACTTTGCTTCAAGTCAAGAATAAAGAACTACTTTAAACCATTTCAAGAAATGCAAGTACAAGCTACAACGAAAGAAGTGATCTTGTTCAAGACCCAAGTCAAGTGTAATTCAAGCTACAAGGAGTACAACTCAAGATTAAGAGTAATTCAAGCTCTAGAAGATCTCAAGCTCAATGTTACATCAAGGAGAGAGATCTCAAGCTTCACAATCCTTAAAGGTCAATTCCCATCTGAAGAAATGAAGTCTCAATGCTCATACCTCACTTTCAAGGTATGATTAACCTTAGATTGACCTTAGGGTAGGTCATTTTGTATAAATAATTCAAATTGAATTACTTTACATATATTTGGACTATTCTAAGATTAGTCCTAAACTTTGTTCGACTAGTCCTAGCTCTGGCTCGACCAGTCCAAGAAATTCCAAGAATAGTCCTAAGTTGTTGCAAATTTTTAGAATTTTTTGGTTGAGCTACGACCAGTCCTGGACTCTGTTCGACCGGTCGTGTGAACAGTGCACAACTCGTCCTACGACCAGTCCTGGACCTACGACTCAAATTCCAGCAACTGTTCCTGGTTACTCACGACCAGTCGTAGGATGCTCACGACCAGTCGTGGACACCCTACGACCAGTCATGAAATGGTTTTGTAACGACCTTGGAATTTTCTGTGCTAATCTTTCCTTAAGTAGTTGTTTTGGGGTAATTATCGCTTTACTCGATTGCTTGTGAAATCTGCATCAATCACTTTAAATTGTATTTGCATGGCTCTAAACGTGTAGATTAGTGAGCGCTACGTTACTCTGAAATCTAGGATCCATCGCTAAATCCAGTTGTTCTGGAGAATTTTTGAAAGATCTGGATCGGACCTGGACCGCGCATCGAAAGTCCGATGCGATGATCTTAGGCTATTGCGGTCACTGAGTTGGGCTTGACCATCACTGACCCTATGTTCGTGGTTGAGATCGCTTTCGCCACGTAGGACGTATTAGACGAACCCGAGTCGTATTAGAGTTGGCGGCAGTGGTTTGGCCACGCGGAGTGTTTGCGGACTCTATGTCGTTCAATTCAACGTGCGCTCGTGCAAGTCGAGTTCGTCAAGTAACCCGATTGTCCGATGTATGTTCACCTTGTATTGGACGCTATTGTTTGAATCTAGGGTACCGAACTCACCAGTGAAATCCTATTAACTATGGTACTTGATCCGCTAAGACTCATGAGCCGGACATGGTGGTATGGGACACCGTGGTTGAGCTGTCGGCCTACGCTGGGGTGACGAGCCTCCCCGTAGTGACCAGTGAGCAACTAAACTCGTGAGCCGATTATGGTGGTATGGGACACTATATTCGTGCTGTCGACCTACATTGATTGGTGACGAGCCCTTTGTAGTGACCTCGAGCATACCTGAATACCGCAAGGAGGTGACGAGCCGATCTGTGGTAGTAAGGGCATGAAAGGCGTGCATTGATTGGTGACGAGCCCTTTGCTACGACCTCAAATATATGATCGTATGGGATGACTAGGATTGACGACCCTAGAATGGATCACTGTTTGGATGGTGACATGAGGAAGGTATCTTAGCTTCCCAATCCGGCTGTGTGAAATGGACTAATAATAACTTGGTAATCATATCCATGCACTGCATTTGCATGTGCTTTGTAAATGTGGCGCACTTTGAGGCGATGTCATGCGTAACGTAAGATGAAGACGCTGAGGGTGTACGCGTGAGGGCACGCATCATATTGCAAACATCCTTGTATTAACAAGAGTACTTAGGATTTATTTAATTGTTCTGTTTTATTATTACTGTTTGATTGAACTGATAACATGTTAACCAGTGCCTTATTGTTCCACTGAGTTGATCACTCACTCCCACGTTTCTGGAGCGGTGTTAAACGCCCACCAGACTCTGTCTTAAGCCCTGATGTTGTAGATGTGGATGCGACGTCTGAGGCAGAGCGGGAGCTGGATGACGACGAGGCTGCCTTCTCCTATATGCAGTTTTCAGACGGGTTCTAGCGAGCCTCGGTCTGATGCGCGGGATCTTTGGGATTATATTTTTTTGGGGAACTGAAATGATGTAATTTGATACTTATAATTTTGTTAAATAACACTTTCTTATGATCTGGCTTGTATATGTACTTCAAGGATTTACACTTGTACACATTTTACTATAAGTCTTCCGCTTGCTTTATTCATTTATCCCTGAATCATATCTGTGTTTTGGCTTAATCTATTCCATGTTTTATGCACTAATACAGTCAACATACATCCTTCATTAAATATGTTGCATAAGTGATGTTTTGGAACTCGGGAGCTGAGTTATGCTCGACCCGCGAATTTCAGGGCGTTACAGGTTTTATCTGACCGGTCGTAGTATCCTCAGTACCAGTCGTAGATGAGATTTCTGCAACTATAAATAGAACATGAATTTCAGAGTTTCATATCGAATTTCAAGTAAAATCAAGGCATCACTCTGAGATACGTTTGTGTTCATTTTAAAGTTACATTGTGCATATTAAATATTCTCTTTTGTTAGCTTTGTTAATTTGATTTTGTTTCTATCTTCCAATCTGAATTGAAAAGAGGAATTGTTATATTCCTTCTTCTTGGAATTAAAATTAAATATAACTAGCCCAACTGGTTTAATTTAAAATCAATTAGAACTTAGAACCATTTCAAAGTGAGTATTGGACATTGAACTTCCACATTCGAACTTCTACTCCGATTGGTACTTCCGGGCTGCTATAAAAGGAGAAATCCATGTATTTTACTATATTGTAAATTTCCTTCATTTTGGTTTTTGTCTGAGATTAAGCCAGAAAAATCTCAATCTTGTGGTTATCTGAGGAGAGCCAGGAAAACTCAGAAGTGGGGTTTTTGAATTGTGTAAGCCCATTGAAAGACATAATTGTGAAGATTTTTGGTGAACCTGTGAAACCTATTTTCATAGTGAACGTTGTTATCCCCTGTGTGAGGATATTAGGAGTGGAGTAGCAATTTGTGTGGCTGTTGTTTAACAGTTGGTGTACACACAGGCGAACCACTATAACTCTTTGTGTTTTGTGGATGTATGATTTATATTTCCTATCTTTTATCATTTAAGTTTGTGGAATGTATGTGTGGATATGAATGTTGTAATATTTACATTTCAAGCACTGTGGGGAAGGTTGTAATAATTTAGATTAAAATTCTTACAATTTATTTCAATTCCTTGTTATTTATTTATTCCTCTTCGGTTTGAGTTTTTGATATGAAGAACGTTCTAGAAATAAGGTTGTCCTATCATAAACCCTTGGTTTTTATGGTGTAAGGTTGTCCTTAGAACGACATTTGTATCAACATCTCAATACTTATTTATTTAGGTTGCCTTTCATTTTAGCATTGTGAATTAATTTCCTTTATTTGGCTATCTCATTATTTAATTCCGTTGTTATTATTTTAAATTTGGCACTGTCCTATTCAACCCCCTTTAGCTAGGCCTTTTCAAGTGGTATCAGAGCCTAATAGCTCATTCTAATTCTTTATATTTGGATTTATTTCTTGAGCTAATCGATCTAAGCTATTGATAAGATGTCAAATTTTGATAGCCTCTCAGTCACTAGGCCTCCACCATTTGATGGCTCCAATTATACTTATTAGAAAGCTAGGATGAGGATTTTCCTTAAATTTATGGATGAGAGTGTGTGGCAAGCCACAGTGACTGAATGGAACCCCCCACCACTGAAGTAACTGGTATTGATGGTTCAAAATCAATAAAAGTTTCATCATATTTCACTTGGACCACAATTCAGAAAAGTGAGAGTAGTGCCAATGCAAAAGCACTAAATGCAATCACTTGTGCACTATCACCGGATGAGTTCAAAATAATTATATACCGTAATACTACAAAGCAAGCTTGGGATATTTTAGAAATGACACATGACGGTACTTCAATTGTCAAGAAATCTAAAGTTCAACTCCTCACAACCAAATTTGAGAAAATTCATATGAAAGAAAATGAAATATTTATGGACTTTTATACAAGATTAAATGACATTGTAAACTCTATATGGGGTCTTGGCGATAAAATTCTAGAAAGTAAAGTGTGTACAAAGATACTATGGTCACTTCCTGAACGGTTCAATTATAAGGTAACAGCGATCCAGGAACTTCATGATACAGACAATATGAGGGTAGAAGAACTAGTTGGTTCTTTACAAACCTATGAGTTAAACTTTAAAGCTCATAAAGGTAAATCTATTGCTCTTAAATCTTCTAAATGTATTTCTCAAGAAAATTATGATTTAGAAAATTCTGAAGACGATAAGGCTCTTTTAGCGAAAAAGTTTTACAAGATTTTCAAAATTAAAAAGTGGGTTGACTTTCAAAAATCAAATGATAAGAAAAGATCTAAAACCAAAACTTGGAAATCTTTAAAAGATAGTCAATGTTACAACTACCAAGAATATGGGCATTTAGCAAACAAGTGTCCTAAAAAGGACAAACCTAAAAAGAAGAGTATGTTGGCTACTTGGGATGAATCCTCTAATTCTAAGCCTCTTCTGAATCAGAAGATTTTGAAATCGAGTCGGGCAGTGAAGTTAAAGCCCTTATGACTCTAGCCAAATTCACTTTTTCAGATAACGATGATTCAACAAGTGTAGAAAATCTGAACAGTGATTGTGAAATGAAGAATATCTTCAAGATGCTTACAATGCCCTATACAAGGAAAGTTGTAAAATTGCCATAAAACTAAAACTTCAAAAAGAAAAGTTTTTAAAACTTAAAGAAAATTTTAAATCACTTGTTTTAGAAAAATCCCATATTTCAGTTTGTTTTGAAAAATCAAAATGCGATTTAGATTTCAAAATTTCCCTGATTGAAAATCTAAAATCTGAAAATGAAAAACTAAAACTTGAAGTCTCTTCTCTTTTGAGTTTAAAGGATACATGGAGATATGCCCAAGGTGATCCAAAGTTAGAAAAACTTTTGTCTGGATCAAGAAAATGTGGCGACCGATCTGGTTTAGGCTACGATAAAAATGTTCCTTCTAAATAGAAGAATACTTTTCCTAAGTTTGTGAAAGGAGAATCTTCAAAATTAAAAGGAAATAGTTCAAATCAAAAGTTTTCTAAAAATGTTAAAACTTTTCAATCTTTTAAAGCTAAAAGTAATTATATCACTATAAAAATTAGAATCAAAACCCTTTGGTTGAAAAGATAGTTAATTTGCTTAAGGATCTCTTAAAATCTAACTCAGTGGGTCATTCCTACAACTATTACAAATACAAGAAGACCAACTATCCTCCTAAACCCAAAACAGTTATGAAATGAGTTCCTAAGGTTACTTGCTTGGTTGTCCACATGGCTTTCAAAGCTTCAAGCCATTCAAAGTGGTACTTAGACAGTGGATGTTCAAGGCATATGACTGGTGATAAAGGTCTATTCACCGATCTCAAAGACATGGCTAATGGTTTAGTCACATTCGGTGATGGCAGCAACTGCAAGATTATTGGCCAAGGTACGGTTCAACTTTCTAACCTCCCCTTATTTGAGAATGTTTTGTATGTTGATGGGTTAAAACATAACTTGTTAAGCATTTCTCAAATATGCGATAAAAATCATAGTGTTAAATTTTCTAATCTAGGGTGTGAAATTTTAAATAAAAATGGTTCAGTAATATTAACTAGTCGTAGAACATCTAAAAACTGCTACATCGTAAGTGATTCTAGCTCATTTAATCAATTGTGTTACATGGTCCATACCGATGAGACTGAATTATGGCATAGACGCCTTGGACATGTACACTACCATAATCTATATAGATTGAGTAAAAGAGAACTAATAAAAGGTCTACCTAAAATATAGAAAGTAGACAAAATATGTGGTGAATGACAGATTGGTAAATAAACTAGGAGTGCTCACAAAAAGGTGAACTCCAATGTCACATCAAACCCACTCGAGCTTCTCCATATGGATCTAATAAGACCAATCAGGATGGAGAGTCGAGGTGGTAAAAAATACATACTAGTGATCATGGATGATTATACTAAATTCACTTGGGTAGCTTTCTTAAGGGATAAATCAAAAACCCTTGATGAAGTAAAAAGGATTCTCAAATGGATCCAAATTGAAAAAGGTTCTCATGCTAATAAGATTCGTAGTGATTATGGATCAGAATTTGAAAATAGTAGTTTTGAGAAGTTTTGTAGTGATCAGGGGATATTACATGAATTCTTTGCACCCAAAACTCTACAACAAAATGGATTTGTAGAAAGAAAAAATAGAGTGCTTCAAGAAATGGCTAATGTAATGTTGAATAGTATAAAACTATCTAAAAATCTTTGGGTTGAAGCTATAAATACTGCATGCTATATAATCAACCGAGTCTATACAAGAAAGTCAAATTGTAAGACAGCTTATGAGATGTGGTTCCATAAGAAGCCTACTGTCAAATACTTTCGAGTTTTTGGCAGCAAGTGCTATATTTTACGTGACCATGAAATTTTGGGAAAGTTTGACACTAAAAGTGATGAAGGGATCTTTTTACGTTATTCTTTAAACAGTCGTGCATATCGTGTATTGAACAAAAGGATCAGTGTTATTCAGGAATCTATTAATGTAGTCATAAATGATCACTTGAATACACCTGCCCCAAGTTCAGATAATGTTCTTTTAATTAACAAACCAGATACTTCATCAAGTCAAAATAATTCTGAATTGAGGACTGTTAAAGATCATCCAATTAGATTCTTGAAAACCCTCTCACCGGTGTGCGCACTTGTAAAAAACCGGTGTGCGCACTTGTAAAAAACTTGAAGATATATGTAATTACGTGTGCTTCACATCCCAGATAGAACCGGCTAACGTAAAAGAAGCTCTTACTGACGAAAACTGGATAGTTGCGATGCAAGAAGAGCTTAACCAATTAGTGAGAAATGATGTTTGGTATCTTGTTCCTAGACCTAAAGATAAACATATTATTGGAACTAAGTGGATTTTTAAAAATGAGTCTGATGAACTTGGTAATATTATTCGAAACAAGGCTAGACTGGTTGTACAAGGGTACACTCAAATTGAAGGCATTGATTATGATGAAACCTTTGCCCCAGTAGCTCGTCTTGAATCAATCAGACTATTTATATCCATTGCTTGCTTTAGAAAATTCAAAATTTATCAAATGGATGTAAAATGTGCCTTCTTAAATGGTGATCTACATGAAGAAGTGTATGTTGAACAACCAATGGGTTTTGAAGACCCTAAGAACACTGATCATGTCTATCGCCTTAAAAAGGCTCTCTACGGTTTAAAACAAACTCCCAGGGCATGGTATGATAAGTTGACTAAGTTTTTACTAAGTCATAATTTTCAAATGGGAAGTGTAGATAAGACTCTTTTTATTAAGAAACTTAATGATCACATCTTAATAGTACAGATCTACGTTGATGATATTATATATGGATCTACCTGTTCTAACATGACTGTTGAGTTTACAGATTTAATGAAATCTATGTTCGAAATGAACATGGTTGGGGAATTAAATTATTCCCTAGGGTTACAAGTAAAACAACAACCTAATGGTATTTTTATTTCTCAAACCAAATATGCTTTAAACTTGATTAAAAGGTTCGGATTTGAGAATGGTAAGAATTTTGATACTCCTATGAGTACAACTTTAAGCCTCTTAAAGGACTCTACAAGTAAAAATGTTGATCCTAAATTATATCGTAGTATGAATGGCAGTTTACTTTATTTAACTGCTAGTAGACCTGATATTGCTTTTAGTGTTGGTATTTGTGCTAGATATCAGTCTGACCCTAAAGAGTCACATCTAATGCTATTAAGCGGATAATACGATATATCGCAAGTACTGTTAAATTGGGTCTCGGGTATCCTTATGATACTAGTGTTCAATTAGCTAGGTACTCAGATGCTAATTGGGCTGGTAATATTGATTACAGGAAATCAACCAGTGATGGTTGTTTTTATATTGGAAATTGTTTGGTTTGTTAGTTTAGTAAGAAACAAAGTTCTATATTGCTCACAACTGCTGAGGCTGAATACATAGTAGCAGGAAATGCATGTACTCAGCTTGTATAGATGAAACGTATGTTAAGCGATTATGGAATTGCACAGGAATCAATGATATTATATTGTAATAATTCCAGTGCCATAAATATTTTGAAAAATCCAATCCAGCATTCACGTACCAAGCACATTGACATTAGGTATCATTACATTCGTGAATTAGTGGAAGAAAAAATAATATCTTTGGAATACATTCCGACCGAGACTCAACTTGCTGACATTTTCACTAAACTGCTTGACAAAAGAAGGTTTAATAAATTAAAATTTAATCTTGGTATGTGCATTCAAAATTGATTATTCAAGCATGTATGTATCATAGTGTATATATATTTGATAATTTATGCGTTTAAATTTCAAATTTTCATGAAAAATGCATGTTTTTGTTTATACACAACCAGTCGTGGATGCGCTCGACCGGTCGAGGACAGCTCAAGACCGGTCGTGGAGCGTGCTAGTCATTTTAAATTGAGGAAAAACGTTTTCTTGTTTATTTCTTCCTTCTTCTCCAACAGGTGTGGCACGACTAGTCATACCCAACTGCTTTATTCTTCAAGGTAAGTGCATCATTTCAGTTTTCCTGGTAAACTTATGCTTTAATTACTTCATTTTCTTCCTTGGAGTGGTTGATTTCAAGTTTTCTTGAAGATTTAGGGGTTTTCTACACCCAAATCTGATCTTTGTAAACCCCACTTTATCCTATTTGCATCTTCTTGATTCTTTGAGTTTTTTTCATGAAAATGGATGCTAAAGGGAAAAAGAAAACTTCCTATGGTCCATCATCTTCTAGATCAACTCCTATCACTCGGCGCCATCTTCGGTCACCCGAAGATGATCCCTCACATGTGCGGGATTTGCGTATGCATAATGTCATTGTTGAACGTTCTGTTGATCTTGACCATATTGCTCCTTTTGGTATCCTTCCTTTGATCCAATCTTTAAGATGGGCTAATTTCTTACATTAGGGTGAGCCTGCATACCAATCTATTGCTCAGGCCATGTTTGCATTTATCTCTGAATTTTCATCTGAGAATTTAAAATTTAAAATTGATGCCAGAGAGGGTCCATTTGATGTAGACCGCCATCTGATATCTGTCCTTATGAACATACCTATCAATGATGAGGTTATTCCTATTCATACTTTAGCTGAAAAACCATCAAAATCGAAAAAATGCATACTCACTAGAGATCTATGTAATATGAATGTGCAATAGACTCATAAAGGGAATGCGCTCCCCTCAAAGTATTTGTTACCCAGATAAAGTGTTCTCCACAGAATTTTTATTTCAAATTTGTATCCTCGATCAAGTAACAAAACTGAACTAACTTCGTTTATGGTTTGGGTTTTTCATTCTGTTATCTTTGGTATTAAAGTTTGTCTTCCTTTATTGATATGTCATTCTGTCATTCAATTTCGTCTCCATCCAGGTCATAGTGATATTCCATTTTCCTATCGTATGACTGTGTTAGTTAATCACATGTTAGTTGCTATGCCAGTTGGAGAGGCTCCTATCCATCATCTTATTTTTAGCAATTCGAATATTAATAAGATGAAGTTGGAATTGGCTCCTGGCCAAGTGGATGTTGGTGTTGGACGAGCTGAAGCAGGGAATGAACATGAAGTTGGCGATCTTCCTGATGATATTAATATGGATGATATCTTTGATGAACTTAAATATGATTCTACTAATGATCCTGACTATGAGCCATCTAATTTTGATGCTTGTCCGTGCACTTGAGGAGAAGGTTGAGAACATGAATGTTGCTCATGATTTACGATTTAAATATATGCGCAAGTATCTTAAGCGCATAAACAAGGGCCTTCAACAACTTGATCCTACCATACCTGCTCCTTCATCTGGATCTGATTAAGTGTTTTATCCTTTAGTTTGATTAACTCTATTATTATTTTACCTTTGTTAGTGTGTGAACTTTGATTTTACTTCAATTTGGTTGACTGACCTTTGTTTGTGGAATTTTAACTGGTTAATGGTTTGTGGACTTTAATTTGCTTAAATCTTGACTAGTTAATCCTTTTCTTACTCTTGTTTATTATCCTTTTCCATTTCTTTTTTGCTTCCTTTATCATCTTATGATAAAAAGGGGGAGAAGATTTCAAGTAGTTTAGATTGATTGGAATGGATAATGGATATGGATTGAAGGGTAGTAACATTAATGTTTACGATATATATGTGTAAGACCCGTGTCCTAATCCGTACTGTTCCGTTAGCTTCCGCGGTCCTTCCGGTCAAATTTCGGCAACCTTCGCACTGTATTCGGTGGTTGCGCACGATCCTAAGCCAGGTCCCGCGCACCGACGTCGGCTTGGTCTAAAAGTTATATCATAGCGACCGCGTCGTCGCCGCGGTTCCAACGCCGTGACTTGCGCACCGAACCGATAACCAGGCTAGAAGATGCCGATCAGCGTTTATTCCGAAGAAACACCGCGCGTTGCGAATTTCGAGGGAATCTCTACTATTAGTCCCATCAATCAACCATTAAAGCATCCCATGCCTCAAGTACAACAACCCATCTCCACCTTTTTCAAAAGTCCACCATTCTTTCCACCTCACCACTCCTCTTTTCCAAATTTCAACAACAACCATACACCTTTTTACAATTTTCAACCCAAACCATCCCCCATCACTCCATCACCCATCATTCTCTCTTTCTCTCTCTCTCCCTTACAAGTCTCTCTCTCTCTCATTTCAACTCTTCCATAGCAAGTCCCATACGTATGGTCCTCCCATGGTGAGAGAATTGCATTTGTAAGGCCCACCTTTTCCACCCCTTCATCTCTCATCTCAACCATCCATTTCTCATCTTCCACCATCAAAGAGGAGCTCAAGGAACTAAGGAAGCCAAGGGAGCAAGAAGATCAAGTGGTGGGTGCCTTGATAGGGTAGATTTTCATATTTTTAAGATGGACCAAGTGAGGCCAACCGATCAATGGTTTGGATCTCACTTTGGATCCTAAGATGTGGCCGATGGCCCACTTTGATCATCATGATCATTCCATGATGGGGCCATTCTCCATGGACCCCATCATGATGTTTACTTTCTTGCACATTTAGGGTCATCTAGACCATCTAATTTAGTGGAGAAGGGATCTCCACCGTTGGATCTAACTTTAATGGGCCCACATGTAATGAGACCCACTTGATGTATGATTTAGTGCAAGGGAGGGCCCATAGTGCCGGGGCCCCTCCATCACGCGGGTCTCACTCTCTATACCTCTCCCTTTTTATTTTATTTTTATTTTTATTTTTATGATGGTAAGGTTGTATGGCCGCCTGAATGGACCCCACCATGTAGTAAGCATTTTATTTGAGTGGGGCCCACCTTATAAGTATAGTACCCACGCCATTCATCAGTGGTGGCCCACCTGAACAGGCCCACCTCAAATGGCAAGACCGTCCAGCGTGCTGGACGTTTAAATGGGAAAACATAAATATCTTTTTTTTTTTTTTAAAAAGCCTTGGAGTGGTCCACTCATGTAGGCCCCACCTTGATGTATGTATTAAATCCGTGCCGTTCATTCCTTTCCTAAGGCGATTTTAGGCGTTGAGCCAGGAGGTTGAGATCAATCGACTCTCGAGCGGGCCATACCATACCAAAAGGTGGTTTTCACCATCGAAACCTTCCCTATGTGAAGTGTACATCGGAATATGTCCAATATTGGACTTGTTTTGCTCGTAGTGAGCCATGGAAGAACAATGGACTGAGTGGATTCACTGATGCGGACCCCACCTATAAAATTCTTAGATTTTCAAAAAAATCAAAAAAAAGAGATACGCAGAATGACGTGCTGTGTCGATCGACAGAGGACGCGCACGCACTGCCGGCGAGCGCGGCGTCCCACCACACTGAGCTGGGCCCCACCTTGATGTTTATATGCTATCTAAACTGCTGAGGGTGGGCCACTACCCGACGTGGGCCCACCCCAAAATCAGACCTGATCCAAGACTCGGGTGGCCCACATCAAAGGAAACAGTGTGAATTGGACTCTACCGTTGGAACTCCTTTTGGGCCCACAGAAGTTTTGGATCCGGGTGGAAATTTGTGTCCACCCTTCATCTAGGCCTATGTGGCCCCTATCAACGGGTGGGATGGAATGTAAACTTTAGGGTGGGCCCCACATGGAGCCCACAATGATGCATGTGTTTTGGCCGCCGTCCAGGCAGACGGTGGGGCCAGCTTTGATGTTTGTGTTTTTCCCCACCGTCCAGGGACGGTGGGCCCATGGGCACGTGCGTGTGTGGTGCGTGCAGGTGTGGTGTGTGCGTGTGTATATTTATATATTTATATATACATATATATATATATATATATATATATATATATATATATACATATATATGTATATATATAATATTATATGATATATAATATTATATGTACTGTATGTATATTATATATATATTTTTTTTTATTGGCGTGGGAGGACCATTTCATTACTTGTGGCCTATGGTTGAGGCCCACTTTGATTTATATATAAGGCCCATGGGTCGAGGCCCATTAAAATGTAATGGGACTAATGGGTTGAGGTCCATTTGATGCACGTATGGGGCCCAATTGGCGGGGCCCATTTGATATATATAAGGCCCATGTGAGTAGGCCCATTGATGCATATATGGGACCCAACTGTCGAGGCCCATCTGACATATGTAAGGCCCATAAGCTTAGGCCTATTTGATACGTTCTAAAGCCCACAGTTTATAGTCCATTGCAATGCACATAAGGCCCATTGGTGCGGCCCAATGATGTGGCTCACTTGATGAATACAAGGCCCATATGATATGGCCCATTTGACGTATTTAAGGCCCAATGGGACGTGCCTGAGGTCCATTGCAATGTACGATCCCTACACAATTTATGTAATGATGTTTACGTCAGGGCTATGCCTTGGGAGCAATGGTGGTTCGACGTCCACATTGCAAGTATAGTGTGGTTAAATGTCCGCATTATGACATTCCCTAAGGCCCATTGTTAAGCTCGTGCGTGTTATGTGTAGGCCGTCTAGGCCCACCTTTGTTATGTACATCATCCATCCTATATAGCATGTTTAATTCCATGATTCATGATCATATGCATCATACGTATGCTTGATATGAGGAATGATTGATCATAGCATATGCCTTTGGGCAGATTGTTTAGGGGCTCCCGTACAGGGGTGTTGCCCTACATGAGTGCACGATACGCGCAGGATTGCTGTATGACTGGATAGTGTGATTCATGCATTCGCATTGTGTGATATGGTTACTATACGCCCTAGCGACATCGGGGTCATAGCCTCCACAGACGTATCGTGGTTGGCAAGATTGGATACCGGAAATACTGTTCTACATGGGGTGCGATAGATATCCCTGGGTGAAAGTCCCTAAACCCTTATGGTACCAGGAGGTTGCTCCAACGTCTAGACCGAGTGGGTGCGTGAGCGCTGGGTGCCGATTACTGACGGTTGCGCTTTCCACCGTGTCGTGGTCGGTTGGAAGGGGTGCGGCCTTACCCGTCCGAGAGTAGGGGGCAATGCTAGGGTGTTCGACCAGCTCGAGGAATGGGTCCGCTATTGACGAGCCGAGCCCGATATTGGCAGGCGGATAGTGAGGTCTTTTCCACTCACCTTATTGCGCGCGATGGGGCGGTAATCTGGCTTGGAGTGTACTAGACCCCGGTGATATTCCAGATTTGAGCCGTATTGACATGTGGACTTAGACGAGGATTTGTATGCTTGACTTGCATTTCGCATTGCATGGCCTTGGTATGGCCGACATCATTCTTTACACCGCATGGCCTTGGTACGGCTAATGGGATTTTTAGCATTCATTAGCATTTTTCGCATTACTCTGATACTGCATGACTACATTATCACCTTGAGCATACACTTTCACCACCCTCTAAGCTTTCTATAAGCTTATGCACGACCGTTGCGTGCAGGTGACGTTGATCGCAGCAGCGCTGAGGCTTGGACGCGTGGCTGATCTTCTTTTGGAGTTTTTGGTCTATCTTCATTGTATTTCCCTTATGCTCATTGTACCTGTAAAGTTTTTTATTATAGTGGAAATGTGATGGAGTTTTTGGTTGTTGTTGTGAGTTATGCCTTTGGTTATGCTTATTACGAATCAAACTGATGTTGAAAACCCTCCTTGTAGCATCCCAGGATCGGAACCTGGCGAATGGGCGCTGGGAGCCGAGAACGGGGTTCTACGGAGGCTGTCGGCACTGGATTCGGCGATCGGGAATTTTGTGAGCCCGGTTTCCGAGTTTGGGGCGTGACAATATATCTGAAATTAATGTACTGAGGACTCGGTTAAGTGGGACATTCAGGATGAAGGATTGAGGGCTGTAAAGATGGTTCTCTTATATATGTCTGGTGCATGATTCTTTTTTGAGCATGTTGTGGTTCTCTTATTTTTTTTGAAGTGTGTTTTGTCACAAATTTGACAAAGGGGGAGATTATAAGTGTTATGGTTTTATGCTCCTTTGGTTGTCAAATTTTGTGATGCCAAAACATCAATCTATGTCTTGTGTAGCTCATTGGTTTATATGATCAAGACATTGCATCACCTCTCTAAACACTTTGCTTCAAATCAAGAATGAAGAACTACTTCAAACCATTTCAAGAAATGCAAGTACAAGCTACAACGAAAGAAGTGATCTTGTTCAAGACCCAAGTCAAGTGTAATTCAAGCTACAAGAAGTACAACTCAAGATTAAGTGTAATTCAAGCTCTAGAAGATCTCAAGCTTAGTGTTACATCAAGGAGAGAGATCTCAAGCTTCACAATCTTCAAAGGTCAACTACCATCTGAAGAAATGAAGTCTCAATGTTCATACCTCACTTTCAAGGTATGATTGACCTTAGATTAACCTTAAGGTAGGTCATTTTGTATAAATAATTCAAATTAAATTACTTTACATGTATTTAGACTATTCTAAGACTAGTCCTGAACTCTGTTCGACAAGTCCTAGCTCTGGCTCGACCAGTCCAAGAAATTCCAATACCAGTCTAAGTTATTGATAATTTTCAGAATTTTTTGGTTGAGCTACGACCAGTCGTGGACTCTGTTCGACCGGTTGTATGAATAGTGCACGACTCATCTTATGACCAATCCTGGACCTACGACTCAAATTCCAGCAACTGTTCCTGGTTTCTCACGACCAGTCATAGGATGCTCACAACTAGTTGTGGAGGGCTCACGACCGGTCGTGGACACCCTACGACCAGTCGTGAAACAGTTTTATCTGATCGCACTTAAAATTTCAAAAATCTGTTCAGTTTACGACCAGTCGTAGTATCCTCAGGACCAGTCGTAAATGAGATTTCTACAACAATAAATAGAATACGAATTTTAGAGTTTCATATCGAATTTCAAGTAAAATCAAGGCATCACTCTGAGATAAGTTTGTGTTCATTTTTAAGCTACATTGTGCATATTTAATATTCTCTTTTATTAGCTTTATTAATTTGATTTTGTTTTTATATTCCAATAGGAATTGAAAAGAGGAATTGTTGTATTCCTTCTTCATGGAATCAAAATCAAATATAGCTAGCCCAACTGGTTTAATTTAAAATTAATTAGAACTTAGAACCATTTCAAAGTGCGTATTGGACATTGAACTTCCACATTCGAACTTCTACTCCGATTGGTTCTTCCGGGCTGCTACAAAAGGAGAAATCCAAGTATTTTACTATATTGTAAATTTCCTTCATTTTGGTTTTTGTTTGAGTTTAAGCCAGAAAAATCTCAATCTTGTGGTTATTTGAGGAGAGCCAGGAAAACTAAGAAGTGGGGTTTTTGAATTGTGTAAGCCCATTGAAAGACACAATTGTGAAGGTTTTAAGTGAACTTGTAAAACCTATTTTCATATTGAACACTGATATCCCCTGTGTGAGGATATTAGGAGTGGAGTAGCAATTTGTGTGGCTGTTGTTTAACAGTTGGTGTACACACAGGCGAACCACTATAACTCTTTGTGTTTTGTGGATGTGTGATTTATATTTCCTATCTTTTATCATTCAAGTTTGTGGAATGTATGTGTGGATGTGAATGTTGTAATATTTACATTTCAAGCACTGTGGTGAATGTTGTAATAATTTAGATTAAAATTCTTGTAATTTATTTCAATTCCTTGTTATTTATTTATTCCTCTTCGGTTTGAGTTTTTGACACAAAGAACGTTCTAGAAATAAGGTTGTCCTGCCATAAACCCTTGGTTTTTATGGTGTAAGGTTGTCCTTATAATAACATTTGTATCAACCTCTCAATATTGTTTATTGAGGTTTCCTTTCATTTCAGCATTGTGAATTGATTACCTTTATTTGGCTATCTCATTATTTAATTCCGCTGTTATTATTTTAAATTTGGCATTGTGCTATTCACCCTCTTCTAGGACATATAGCTAGGCCTTTTCAATTAGTTCTTCATTCTTGACCAATTCAGATCTTTCAACGTCCACGGAATGAAGACTACATTGCATCTTTTCCTGTACTCTTTCAATGTTCAGATCTTCCTCTAGACCTTGCTTTTCCAACTGAGCGATTTCTTATTTCAAAAGAGCAATACAATTCTGATTAGTCGTCTTGTTATCAACAAAATTCTTCAGTTGCTCTCGCAAAGATAGTTGTTCTTGGTCTTGACGAGAGATAATGGGAGCAATCTGAGAAACCTTCTCCTTAGAGTATGCTAGCTACTTCCTGTACTTCAAAATTTCAAGTGGGACAATAGCAGTTTTAGCTGATGACAGAACAGTTATTGAATTATGGAATCTTTGAAGAGCATCACGTACGGAAGAAACGTTAACTTTGGCCATCAGTGCTACACTGTCCAGAACATTTAAAGCAACAGCTAGATCTGACCATTGATCAGGATCTTTAAACATCTCAACAATAGCTAATATGGAATTCCTGATCAATGCCAACTTATACGCAGAAATCTTCTCAAGGGATAACACATTTGATGAAGTCCAAATAGAACCAGAACTTACTGTGCCACTCCGAGGTAAATTCCCTATTAAGAAATAAGAAATATAGAGTTATAGCAAAACTGTAAATGCAGATGATATGGAAATTGTGAATGAAGAAAAGGATATACCTTCTACTGGTACTGAAACAGTGAGAGGTTATGTCTCTCTAACAAGAAGGGGATTAGGTTCCACCATCTCAGCAAAAGATGGAGCCCTAGCTTCAGTACTCGAATCAATGGTGGTGGAAGCCAGATGGGCTTAGCTACTGGCAGGCCTTTCCTTACCAGATATGACTAGTGAACCCACCATCTCATGTGGTTATATGAAACTTGAGGAATACGATCGTAGCCCGGGATGATGAAAGAAGAATTAGCTCGGCCTAACAGTTGCTTCCAAACCATTGCCCAATTAAATGGGCTAGTTTCATAATTCCGTATCTTTTAAGTTACAAGTCCACAGTCTTCGAGAAATGTTTAATCAAAGCTGAATTGACGACCAAAACGGCTGGGATAGTACGGTTCTCTCCAAAATTATGTTCCCTCCCTCAACGGGAGATTGCATGATCTAATCAATAGAAAGAATGCCCTTTCTCCTGTAGTGAGTGATTCGGTGTCCGCCTTGTCTGTGTCCATTGTGTATCGAGGTAGACAGAAATGAAAATAATTAATCTTAGCATCAGAGGAGATGGCATCTTTCGCCCAGTCATAAGACCTCTTCGCCATGGCTCTTTTTTGAAAGAACCAGAGAGGAATCTAAGAAGGATGAACGTAAGCTTTCTCTAGCACTTCGAAGGTCCAAGGGAAATAAAAGCCAAGCCAGTCGAGGAAGTAATGCCATGGCATATAGGTAGAAGCAGAGCCGATGGAGAGACTTTTTATGTGAGAAGCGATCTCTTCAAAACCTCTATAAATTGAGTATAAAGCAGGAGGAGTAAGGGAGTATTTAACTCCTTCAGCCATAACACCAGCTACTACAAACAGTGAGGGGCGGATGGCATCTACTGACTTAGAGCTGGGAAAAACCACTATGCTCAACCAGTAAGCGATAAATGCTGCAAGCTCCCCATAAATAGAATACTCAGCGTGATCTTTTATGCTCCTACGAAGACATTCCAGCTCTCGCGAATGGTTACCGTTAAACCTAAAAGAAAAGAAGAAGCAAGTAAATTGAGATTATATATCAAGACGCAAAAAAAAATGTTAATTTGAAAAGAATGAAGATTACCGAAGAGCTCTGCTAAAATGGGCTAGCCATTGCATAGGGTGAATCTTATAAAAATTCAGAAACATGGACATCTCCTTAAAGAGATCAGTGGTTGTTTCCAAGATGGAGGTGATACGGTCAGGCGTAGAGACAAAGGCTAGTTCATCATTGGTGGGGACAAATTCATCAAAGAATTTTTTAGTTATCGGCAGACCGGTGATCCTATGAATATCCTAGAGCGTAATGCTCATTTCGCCTTTGAGAAGGTGGAAAGAATTGGTGGAAGGGCACCAATGTTGAGAAAAGCCTTCAAAATGGAGGATTCCTTATAAAAAGGATGTGATGTTGCTTTGATCATGGTGTAGATTTCGATCTTGGACAAATTCCCCGCATGCTTCGCAAGAATTACCGCAGCCCATTCAGAGTAATAATTGTAGGGAGTCAAGAGAACCCTTGTTCTGAACTCTTCAGGACTCCAAATGAGGCGATGGTCACTAAAATGCTACTGGAGCATCTCGTAAAAATAAGTTGGATATAAGCTGTGGGGATCATAGGATGGGTTGAGGAAGATCATAGAGTGAATGTCACCAATTTGTTGTCTCGATTTCGTTAGCTGCAGAATGCCTTCTAGTAACCTTAGTTCTCTGAACGACCAAGACTTTGAATAGGCTAGTCTTTCTCCATCCAGATGATCCCTAGGCTCGCAATTCAGCATGGAATGGTGACTATGGATGCTGATTGGAATCACCATGATACCTTGCTTATAAGTGTTGTCAAATTTTATGACACCCTCGATCACGCGGACTGATTCCCAAGAATTATGTAATTTGTTCCAGTTGTGCTCCTTGATTTTCTCTTGAAATTCTTAAGCGTTGTTTCGACGATTCTTCCTTGGTCAAGAAGGGGGTGGAGTATCTTCCCTGGCAGGAGGCTTTTGGCTGATGGGCTGATGATGCACTGTTGTCTTTAGCCACTGCTCCCAGTCATATTCACGACCATGTTTGGGAGGTCTTTCAAGATCGCCCATTTCAATGGCTCTATGGATGGGAGATGGCAGCGTGTTAATGCGTTTAGTGAAGTCAAAGGTGGGGAGTACTGGCTACTTAATGTAGGTGGGGCGCATAGCAGTTCTCTTAAAAT
Organism: Magnolia sinica; assembly: GCF_029962835.1. Lineage (NCBI taxonomy): Eukaryota > Viridiplantae > Streptophyta > Magnoliopsida > Magnoliales > Magnoliaceae > Magnolia > Magnolia sinica. Next base: position 81,623,250 of record NC_080576.1, on the reverse strand, counting down.
GCTTACGCTAAAGTTGAACGGGGGGTGAGGGAGATTCTCCGGCTTGAGAAGGCGACAGGTTCGGTAATTCTTGATGCGAGGGATGAACGGTAGGAGGATTGACGGTGATGAAAGTTCTCTTTGTACGAGCCATGATGAGAGAAGTTAAGTCCTGAAAAGAATTGAGTTGAGAAAAGTTAGTACAAGAAAAATAAGAAAAGTAAAAGAAAAAAATTATTAAGTCCGAGAAGAGACCAAGGGTCGGTTACACGGATCGCGCAACTGAAGTCAGTTGCGTGGGTCGCACAACTGAAGACCATTATGTGGGTGCGCGCAATGTGTTTTACCTGGTGCGAACGAAGTGTTCGTTGGGCAGGTTGCACAATCAAGTCTGGTTGCGCGGGGGAGGAAAAAAAATCGTAAGACAGAGCTTCACTACAAAAGTGGGAAGTGAGAGAATAAACTTGGACCAACTATTTATAGAGGACGGGGCTAAGTACGTTACTTGGGTGCCCATTGCGCGGGTCGCACAGCAGCTTCAGGAAGTCTAGAAATTTAAAGGTTGATCCTAATTCTTTAATTCCAATAAACAAAAGAAAAGATCAAGGGGGCATCTGTTGGAGCATTAAATCATAAAGAAAGATTGAAAAGGAGAAGATCAAAAGGGGATTAGAAGAATGAGGAAGAAAGAAGAAGATCAAGCATCAGGATCTGTAGTTATGCGAGTCGCGCAACCTGTAGTCAGTTACGCAGACCGCGTAAACAACTTAATTCATTATACGAGCCGCACAATGGATTTCCTCCATTGCGCGGACCGAGCAATTGACTTTATCATTGCACAGGTTGAGCAACCAAGATCAGATATAGATTGTTATGGACGGACAGATCTGATGCCTATAAATAGCCCACTCCCCCTCTCATTTGCGAGAGAGAGAAGAATTTCGGAAGAGGAGCAGAGCACTGAAGGAAGACTGAAGGTGAGAAGGGGGAAGCAGTTATTGGTTGCGTGGGCCACGCAATCCACAACTTGTTGCGCTGGTCGTGCAACCAGGCCATTATATGGCCAGTTGTGAAGAGGGCCAAAGTGCTGCTAAAATCATCCAATTCGATCTTCATCGCTCCAAGTTCTCCTTTTGCACAAGGGACAAGCTCAAAAAAGGGGAAAAGATCGAATGATCAAATCAACACAACATTCCTCCTAAGGAGATGACTGAAGCACAAGTTGAAATGTTACCGAATTCGAGATTCGACATTCGAACTTTGTCAATTTCAATTAGTGTATCTCAAATAATCTATCATAGAATCAAAGGATATTGGAGGATCTAAATGAACTCAGTATTATTAATACAATGATTGTTTTGTATACTCTTTCTTTGTTATGTTCTAATAAGATAATTCCCCAAATCCAATGCATTTGTTTCTTATTTGAAACACCCACATAACTTGGTGACAACACAGCATGGAGGTGAGTGAAGTATGGTAGCCATGTCGCTAGTAGGCATGCGTTGTGGGCCTCTCCTTGATGTATTTTTTATCTACACCATCCATCCATTTTTCAAGATCATTTTAAGGTGTGAGGCAAAAAATTAGAGAGATCAAAGTCTATGGTTGAACACACTAAACAAAAGTAGTGATGATTGAAGGAGGGTAGTTTTGTCATTTTAACAAATGCATATCATAAACTAGATATAACCCTAACGGTATAAGACACCAAGCGGTTGGATGTCTAACGATGAAAATTTTAGGCTTTTATTTTAAATATTTTGAAAGCATGTGTTTATTCAAAAATAGCTTAAAAGGCAAGCAGTTATACGGAAAAAAAAATCCCTTAAAAAATACAAAATATGGACATTGAATTTTGTTAGCACATAAGATGTAACAATCCAAAATTTTACGTAGGCTAAAATTTTAATTTTTAATTTTTAAAAGGTAATGATCAAATTGGTTGTAACATCCCCACCCCTATCTTATTTAAGGAACCATTTTTTCTTCATAAGGGTGCGATGTTCTCTCTTAGCAAGAAAAAAAAAAAAGAAAAAAAAAGAAGAGCAAAGATATGAGAGAGACAGAGAGAGAGGAAGTAGGGCTTGCAAGGTCAGTACTTTATTGAGTATTATTTTATTTATTTATATTATCATAATAGAAATTATGCTTGGGACCTACATGGTAGATGGTGCAGATTTACCATTGGCACAACTCATGTGCACATATATGATCAACAAATATGTATATGAATAAAATAAATAATAAAAGCAAAACACATACATTCATATTTAGTTTTCTTTTACTTGAATTACATGTTGAGCCTACTAGTGCATGTGGGACCCGATTGATTCAGTCCATTAGATTCAAAGAATTAAAATATGGTAAACCTCCAAAAAATTAGGCAAAATCAACATTTTGGTGTGCCATAATATCTCAAATAGAATCCAGGATATATTCACCATTGGAATATCTATCATGGCTGCAACGACTTCCAATGAATATAATAATTTTTTTGACCCTTCAAAAATAATTGGGTGAACCAATGAATAAGTCGGATTTCAACTAATCAGCTAGTATTTAAAAAGGCCCTATATAAGGATGGTATATGTTTTAATGGTGGAAGAACAACCACTCTATCTATGATGGTGTTGTCCACCAGAATCACGAATCTAGCTCATTTTTTCCTGTGTCCAATAATGATGGTGGTAAATTGGTGAACAGAATAGATTTAGTGTACACGCATTATGTGTGGACTATCAGAAAAAATTATATAAAGCTAAAAACTCTTTAGCGTACAAAGGTGAAATTAATGTATTTATGAAGCTAGAATTGATCCGGATCCGTGGGTCATCAGTGTGGGGATGTCTTGATGCAAGTGACAAATCCATATCATCCATTGATATTGCTCACTTAATAAAAGATTTGGGGTTGAAAATTTAACTCGAAAGAAAACTCAGGTGGACCACAATGCCTTAAACAGTGGAAAATGAATGATTACTATCAAGCATTCGTGTGGGCCTCAAAAGTGTTGTTTTAAGGATATTTTTGGGCTTACCCCTTATATGAGGGTTGCCCATTTCACCCATTGTTGAGTCGCAAATATTACATATTTAGATTCCCAATTAGCATCATTTTAGAACAATAAGTGTTAGAAAATCATCAGAATAAGATCAGAATTAATACATCCATCCATTGTATGTTTTCCATGTTCTGTGTGAATTAAGTGATTTTATGTTGCAAAATGAGCAATAGATGATGGAAGCATAGTTATAAGAAGAGTTGACAATTCAGATCGTCTGATTAGAAAGCCAAGACATAAGGAAATGAACCGAATATTCGATTGTGAGTATCAGGGATCAGGAAGTCATACAGCGTTCTATGTACGAAACCAGGGGATAAGACGAACTTTGTACGATTTAAATAGTGTATTGAAGATGGAGGGTCCGAATTGGTGAAAGGTATGAAGAACCAAAGCTGTAGGGAGGTGTAAAGGCGAGATTTGACAAATTTCTAAATCTGTCATAAGTACATGAAGAAAAAAATGGATTGGATTTCAAGTCAATTTTGGTCATTTCATATTAAGCATGTGGGGCCCAGTTTGGTTGATCAGAACCGCCCATATTGAAGGGAATGCTGATAAGAGGTATAATATGAAGTTTGAAGAAATTTGAAGTTTCTGACCGGCTATAAGATCAAGAAAATTTTATATAGTTTCGATCAAAGTCTAGGATCAGTGGATATTGTTTGGACAAACCAACGATCCATTTGGGTAAAGACGACGTTAGGAATCTAATAAAGGGATCAAATCTTGGGAACTATATAATATGGGGCCCACGCACATGTTGTGCGACTTTCCAAAGGTAGGGTTCTTGATGATGTCACCAGCTAGGTGGTTGGTGCATGAAATACGCAACATCGTACATGGCGGTTTCACGGGGGAAGTTTAACGGTAGACATCTTCCACTGTGGTTGGCCATTGGGTTTTGGATTCTCTTCATTTTTTTGGTCCAACGGCTAAAATGATATTGAGTAACGGATGGATGGCATGGATATTACATATACATTAAGGTGTGACCCACACTTGCTCTTATTCGACCAAAGCATGTGAAGGCCAATTGTTACGTATACTACAATCAATTCTATTTTTTAGAAGAGCCCCCAACAGCCTATAAAGAGAAGAGGGGCAAGACCATTGTAGCTTGGCTCTCTCGAGTTTCATGTTTTTTTAGAATTTTTTTTACAAGTTTTTTTATATCCTTAGTGGTTTTTTTTATATACTTTTGGGAAAACAAGTGTAAGTGGTAAGATGTTAAGCACATATAGGTTATCAAATTTCGTGAGACAAAAGCACTTCAAGATTGGCTTAATGTTCAAGAAAATATCAAGCTTAAGATCGACTAATATTCGAGAATTGATCAAGCTCAAGATCGGCTTATGGTCAAGATACGATCTGCACATCTTCTCAAAGAAATCGTCGCCCATTTCCATGATAAAGTCTAAGACAAAGTTCAAGAAAAAGTACAAGTCAAAATGACTCATATATTTGATCTATCTCAAGTGGTATAACCCTAAAAAGACCTTAAGAATAGGTGCTTTCAAAAATTTTATCATGAGCTTTTACATGTGTTTTTGCCTGGAATTCGACTAGCCTAACTTCTAGTTTGGCCAGTCCAACTTCAAGCCCGAAGCAAATAACAACTTTTGTTGGAAATTTGGCTAGCCCAGGTTTTGGTTAGGCTAGCCCAAGCTTTAAATTCGACTAGCCCGAGAAAGTTCAAGTGAAATTTTAGCAACACCAACTTTTGGATTTTGTGAGAATTCGGCCAGCCAAATTGTGATATTCGGTTAGCTGAACTTGACCTTGGGCTAGCCAAATTTTGGATAATTCTTATTCCACGCAATCCCAAATCCATTTAATAAAATTCAGTGAATTTGGGCTAGCCAAAGTTCTAACTTCTTTGCCTAAAAGTTGAGTCTTTCTCTCATTCCGAATTACACAAATTTATTACCATAATTCTTCTGCAAGAGAGAGAGAAGCTCAAGTCATCAGCAAACTATTTATTAGTATTTATAATTTACTTTAATAGCTTATTCAATTTCCTTTATCATCAAATCTTTTAAGATTTAATCTAATAAAGTAAATTATACACCCCTTTGAGATCTAAGAGAATTGAATTAAGTAGCATTTGGGTTTTTTATAATTAAAATCTATAGAACCCTAGACTCTTTCTATCTGATTGAACACTGCGCCATCTATGTTCAAGAAAGCGGTCCTTATACTATGAGCTTCTGCTACGTCTTTTACATTTAAAGATAAGTATACCTTCTAAAATTGTGTTTAGGTTTTTCTGAGATATCATGTGAAAATCTCAGTTGAGGTTTTGTCTGAGATAGCCTGTGAAAATCTCAGTTGAGGTTTTGTCTGAGATAGCCTGTGAAAATCTCAGTTCGATTTTTATTATGGTAGCCCCTGAAAATCACAAGGAACTGTATCAGGTTACTAAGGTGACCCTGTGAAAACCTCTTTATAGTGAAAGCCAAAATTACGAGGGTAGTAATTTTAGGAGTGGAGTAGGTGTGGATGTTTTTAAGCACCAAACCACTATAACTCCTTATGCCATGTGGTGAATGCTTTATTATTTTTTGGTGATTGAATGTATTTTATTATTTCATTTCAGTGGTGAATGTTGTAATCCTTTTTATATACTCTTGCTAGTTTAAAAGTTTAATTTTAAAGACATTCGTGAAATAAGGTTCTCCTACCTAATATTTTAGGTGAAGGTTGTCCAACGAATTATTTAGAATCAATGTTTCAATTCTCAAGCAATTGAGATCTTTGTAATATTTACATATTCCACATTTATTTTGATTATTTGGCAATGTCCTATTCACCCCCCTCTAGGACATTGTTAGCTCTCCATTTCAAGAAGGATGTAAAATTTTGATTTGCTTCAAGTAAAAGTTGAGTATTTTAATTTGTTTCAATTCAAGTTCTAATTATATTGAATGCTTTCTACTTATTTTTTTTCCAATTTAATTATGTTTTTCTTGCTCTCTCTAGCCCAAGCTAGAAGGGAAGAACATGGGCTTAATAATCCTTTAGTTGTGATGATTGACTATTTTAAATGACGAGATAAATGATGTATGCATGTTATCAAGTATCTCGGTTTAGGTTTTTGATCCATCATGTGATATCCATATGGTGGATGCTTCAGCTTAACTTAGATCAATAAGATTTCTTAGATGGGAGATATTCTTAACTTGTTATATTATTTGATTAATTATCTCATGGATATTGAAAGCTTACAATCACTGACGCGTGAGGGTATATTTTAATGATGTTAATCCATGATTCTCTAATCTCTTATGTCATTTGCTCAAATAATTGAGCTGTTTTATTTTTTTTATTAGGCCAACCATAGTACTCAAATCCTAATTGTGTTATCAAAGTCAACATGATTAATGGATTACTAATATATGTCTGGAACTTTGAAGCTTAGGTGTTTTTAATTTAATTGAATTCTATTTCAAAGTCATACTTTCAAAATCATTGCATCCATTTAGCTAGAATTTTCATAAATTTGTTTCCATTACTTAGTTAGTTTTGCATTTGATTTTCCCTTCTCCTACTTAGTTAGTTTTGTGTTTAATTTTCCCCAAAAGGGGAATGCACTATTTTTCCAAGCTTGGGAGAGCTTCAAAGACCTTCTACTCACTTACCCACATCATGGTCATGAACCATGGCACTTGATTGATTCGTTCCGAAAGGGGCTCACCATGGATACCTGCCAGTTCATAGAGATGATGTATGGTGTAAATTTCCTTGATAAAGATCAAAATGAGGCTTGGAATTTTCTAGACATGTTAGTAGAGAATACCCAGACATGGGATATCTCTACTAAACTGGACCAAACTAGACCCATTCCTAGAGAAAAAGCAGGGATGTACGTCCTGAGAGAGGAAGACGACCTTCTAGAAAGGTCAAAGCCTTAGAAATTAGGAAGGTTGATGCGATGAAAGCAAACACCTCCTTAAGTAATTTTTTTAGCATTTGTAGTGGTGCGAACCATAACACAAAGGATTGTCCAACAATCCTAGTTGTATAAGATATCATGCATGATTATGGGTAAGTAAATGCTACAAATAACTACCAAAGGCCAGCTGTGCAACCAATGGGAAACACGTACAATCCAAATTGGCATAACCATCCTAATCTTAGTTGGAGGAGTGGACTACAAATAAATGTACCCAATGCACCTCAAGGGCCTCCACAAAACAACTTCTTTGGGGCACCTAACAATGCACCATATGTGCCCCTACCTAAGCAATCATCTGTGGAGGATGCATTGACCGCATCATGAACTCTCAGGCTTAAATGAATCAGTCTCTAATCCATTCAAATCAGGAATTAAAGATGATCATGAATAGGATTGAGACTCAACTCAATGCTAGGAAAAAAGGAACACTTCCTTCTCAACTTGTGCCAAACCCTAGAAATACACATGTCATTGGAGACGCAAAATCTAAGTGAGCTACAACATGAACAAGCTAAGGTCATCATTACCTTGAGAAATGGAGAAAAGGCTGATAATAAGATAATGCAACCGGTAGAAATAGTGGAGAATGATAAACTATCTATGGTTTAAGAACTGCAACAACAAAAGGATAAAAAAAACTAAGTCACATGAGCCTCCAGTTCCATTCCCATTTAGATTTCAAAACCTGACGTCCCCATGAAATATTAAGAGGTGTTGGATGTGCTCCAAAAGGTTAAAGTCAATATTCCTCTGCTTGACGTCATTAGACAAATTCCATCATATACTAAATATCTCAAGGACATGTGTAACATGAAGAGGAAATTAAACATGCACAAGAAGGCCTTCCTCACTGAGAAGTGAGCGCTATTATTCAAAAAAGGGTCGTACCTAAATACAAATACTCGGGAAGTCCCACTATTCCTTGTATTATTGGGAATTTCCAAATTGAACATGTTTTACTAGATTTTGGTGCAAGTGTCAACTTAGTCCCTTATTCGGTTTACCAACAAATGGGGTTAGGAAAGCTTAAACCAACCATGATTACACTCCAACTCGCCGACCGCTCCATTAAGGTATCAAGGAGAATTTTAGAGGACGTGTTAATCCAAGTGGAGAAATTTTACTTCCCCATGGATTTCATTGTACTGGACACTGAGCCATGTGTAAATGCTAGTGCTCAAGTTCCTATTATTTTGGGTTCGCTCATTCCTAACAACTTCAAATGCAATCATCAATTGTAGGAATGGAATGACGAAGTTGTCTTTTGGTAACATGACTTTAGAGCTCAATATTTTCAATCTATGAAAGTAGCCCATAGACAATAATGAGATCCATGAGTTGAATTTTATAAACTACTTGATAGAGGAAGAGGAATTAGAACCTAACCTATCTAAGGAATTGATTAAAGTCTTTGGGGAGTTGAAAAATTTTGATTTAGAAAGAGTGCTTGTTAAAATTTGTGATGATGATGAGAGCTCTACCACCTAGGACATTAGTATATACTGATGGAGACCGCGCACTCAAATCCTATCTGACTTGCGACCTCTGCTATTATTGACAAATGTTCCAAAGCTTGATCTAAAACTACTACCAAATGAGCTTAAGTATGTATACTTAGGTTAAAATGAAATTTATCCTATATTGATCTCTTCAGTTTTAGACAAGGATCAAGAGATTAAATTGTTAAATGTTTTAAGGAACCACAAAGGAGCCTTGGGCTGGACCATTTCTAACATTAAGGGTATAAGCCCTTCCATATGCACCCATCAATCCACCTCGATGAGGACACCAAACCAATTAGACAACTTTAAAGGTGTTTCAATCCAAACATGATGGAAGTGATGAAAAATGAGGTAATCAAATTGTTGGATGTGAGAATCATCTACCCAATATCCGATAGTATTTAAGTAAGTCCAACCCAAGTAGTTTCAAAGAAATTCGAACTAACTATTGTGCAAAATTTCAATAATGAACTCATACCAACACATGTCACCACATGTTGGCGTGTGTGCATTGACTATAGAAATTTGAATACAGTCACAATGAAGGACCATTTTCCTATACCATTCATTGATCAATTTTTAGAGAGGGTAACAGGTCACTCCTTTTATAGCTTCCTTGATGGATACTCCGGATATAACCAAATAAAGATAGCCCTAGAAGACCAAGAGAAAACCACGTTCACTTGTCCATTTGGCATGTTTACTTACAAACGGATGCCATTTGGATTGTGAAATGCCCTAGTCACTTTCCAACGATGTATGATAAGTATTTTTTCAAATATGGTTGGAAAGTTTCTTGAAGTTTTTATGGATGACTTGGGACACTCTGTCACTATGGTCACATGTGGGTAGACACACGTAGGCGGACGCTGATGTGGTCGGGGCCTAAGGGCCTAGGCGAGCTACCAGTGGTTGGCAGGCTACTGTGCACATAGTGAAGGCAGAACTTTGTCCCACATCGAAAGAATCGTCTGAAGTTGTGGTGGCTATAAGTTGGGTTCCTTAAAAGATGTGATGTGTTTTAAATTTGTGGGCTTCAGCAAAGCAGACAACATCACATGCTGTGGGGATGGGCCTTACATGACTTCTTTATATTTAAGAGTAGTTTTAAAGAATGCCTCAACAATTTATCTCTTGTCTTATCTAGGTGTAAAGAGAAGCACCTTGTCTTAAATTGGGAGATGTGTCATTTCATGGTCCAAAAGAGAATTGTTTTGGGCCATGTTATCTCCAAAAATGGAATCGATACAGATCTCTCAAAACTCGACATTATTATTAATCTACCTACCCCTTGAATTGTTAGATATATTAGATCACTCTTAGGGCCCGCTGATTTCTATAGAAGATTCATCAAGGAATTTAGCACCATTGTTAGACCCTTGACTAATCTTCTTCAAAAGGATGTCCCATTTAATTGGACAGATGAGTGTGCAAGTGCCTTTAATAAAATTAAATGATCCCTTAGCACTACACCTATAATGCGTCCACCAGATTGGACACTTGCTTTTCAACTAATGTGCAATGCAAGTGATTATGCCATAGGGGCTGTTTTGGGCCAAAGGAAAGATAAGAGGCCCTACGTTATTCACTATTCGAGTACTCTAAACTTGGCCTAAGTGAATTACTCAACAACTAAAAAGGAGTAACTTACAGTAATCTTTGTTTTGGATAAGTTTAGGTCCTACTTGCTTGGATCCAAAGTGGTCACTTTCATGGACCACTCGGCTTTGAAATATTTTCTATCTAAGAATGATGCAAATTCAAGACTTTTAAGATGGATCCTCCTACTCCAGGAATTTGACTTAGAGATAAAAGATAACAAATAAGTAAAGAACGTAGTGGCCGATCACCTTTCCCAATTGGCATTAGATGATTCCACTGTGGAGATGCATATCCAAGACACATTCCTTGATGAACAATTATTTACGATCTCCCAATTGCCTTGGTATGTGGATATAGTGAACTATCTTGTGACGGGAAAAATGCCACACCATTGGAAGTACAAGATAGGAAGCATTTTGAAGCCGAGATTACGAACTTCTTCTGGGATGACCCGTATTTATATAAATATGGGACTAATCAAATTTTTATACATTGTATCCCAGAGAATGAAGTTCAGAGCATTATTTCCTTTTACCATATGAAAGCATATGGTGGCCACTTTTCTGTTAAGAAAACCACTACAAAAATCCTTTAGAGTGGTTTCTACTAGTCCACCATGTTTAAAGATACTTATGCTTTCTATATTGCTTGTGATAAATGTCAAAGGTTAGAAAGAGTGTCCCGGCACAACATGATGCCTTTATCCTCTATTTTACCATTGGAGATTTTTTATTATTAGAATGTTGATTTTATGGACCCATTTCTATCTTCTTTTAGATTTCTTTATATATTAGTTGGTGTGGACTATGTCTCCAAGTGGATTGAGGTAGTTTCAAGTAGGACCAATGACAACAAAGTGATCATAAGATTCCTCAAAGAAAATATTCTTTCTAGATTTGGAACTCCCAAGGCCATCATTAGTAATGGCAGGTCTCACTTTTGCAATAGAACATTTGAGGCTTTGATAAATAAATATGGCATCAAGTATAAAGTGAGCACCCCATACCACCCACAAATGAGTGAGCAAGCTGAGATTTCTAATCGGGAAATCAAACACATTTTACAGAAAACTATAAGGCCAGATAAGAAGTATTGGTACCTCAGACTATCTGACACTCTATCGGCTTAGAGGGCAGCTTATAAGACCCTGATTGGAATGTCCCTATGCAGATTGGTGTATGAGAAGGCTTGCCACTTGCCTGTGGAATTAGAACATAAAGCATACTGGCCAATAAAAAAGTTAAACTTTGACATGGACCAAGCAAGTGGACAAAAATTAGATTTGAATAAGTTAGAGGAGCTGAGGAGAGACTCCTATGAAAACTCTAAGATTTACAAAGAGAGGGCCAAAGCTTTCCATGATAAAAATATCCTAAGGAAAAATTTTAAACCTTAGCAAAAGGTCCTATTGTACAATTCTCGTCTTCAGTTCTTTCCAAAAAAGTTGAGATCAAGATAGGCAGGCCCCTTCATTCCGAAGAATGTATATTCTCATGGGGCTGTTGAAATTGAGAATCCATGTAATGGCAATGCGTAAAAGATTAATGGTCAAATATTAAAGCCTTATATGGAAAACTTTTATTTGGGAGAGGAGTTCATCCCTCTTCATGAGCCAGAATATTCGGATTGATGCTCCTAGTCTGATGGAGCATTAGTTTAGGATTTGTACAATATTTTTTATTTTTTATTTTTACTGTCACATTGCAAGTGAGTTCTTCATGGCAGGTAATATCTATCCTTTATTTTTATTGTTCGTATATTTTCTGCATTGCATATATCATCATTAAATTAGGGACAATGTAGATCTTAGGTTGGAGGGTGTGGATAATCATCCATGTGAGTTTATATTTTAAGTATAGTAGAGTTTACTTTTGAGTCTTTTTATTTTTTCTTTTTTTTTAGGTTTATTCTTTTTATTTTATCTTTAGGTTTATGAAAAAAAATTCATATTTTTTTATGGAAAATTTTTTAATTTTTTTAATAATTATATATACAAGAATGTGAACATGATATTATGCGAGTTCCAAAGACAAAGTTAAAACTTAGTCTAGGTTGATAGTAGTCAGAATTCTAATAACTGAAAATTATAGATTTGAATTCAATTATCTAATCACTAGTTTAGAGCGAGTTGTAATTTGATGTACTGAATTCACAATACACCCTAGCTAATTAAATGATGAATATGATATATGAACTAGAATAACAAATTTTGAGTCTAACTAAGTTTGAATGAACTAGGACCATTGACATATGCTTAAAAGATAGAATGTTAAAAAGAAAAAAAAAAGTGATAAAAAAAATTAGTATAGAGCATGAATGTAATGACCATAACAATCGTGTAAGTAATCTGCAGCAAGGATACCTAAGTATCCAGTGTTATTGCCATTACAATTACGATACCTTAGGTCATGAAGCAAACCCATTGGGAATCTTCATCTAAGCGAGGCCTATAAAAGAAGGAAATATGATGATAAAAGAAGAAAGGGCATGAAGGAAATAAGATCACTAAAGATTTCATATTCTTGTGATGATTGAAAGGAGTTAGGATAAGGAACATACATATTTCTGAACTTAGTTAGACTAGTGCCACTGAGCACCTTAGTATATTGGATCACAACTATTCTAAATTTTGATTAGGTCTTTGAACTCAAGAATGTAACGGATTAGGAAATTGATATTCTAACTAACTTTAGACTCAGGACAAGTGTTGCTTTGTTTTGGAATTCATATGATGAATGAATGCATAATTGTAAAAATTTCTAAGCATTGAACTATTTTTCATGTTCTCAATGTTTGTGGATAACATTTCTAGAAACCCTCACAAGACTATAACTCGTCCACTAGAGGGAACCTAGGGGTTTAAAGGCTTGTTGCATATGCTAAATGCAATCAATATTACATACGAAAGTGGTGTAGTTAGAATTTTTATTTTCGTTTTAATTTTTTTTCAAAGATTTTTATTTTTATTTTTTTAAATTTTTCTTTACTTATTTAGCTCGGGACTAGCAAAAAGCTGGTTAGGGTGTGTTGAGTCATAAATATTGCATATTTAGACTCCCAATTAAAAGAGTTTTAGTAAAATAAGTGTTAGAAAATCATGAAATTGTGGTAATGACCGCTTTTGTTGAAGTGGGAATATGTCAATATGTCCTAGAGGGGGGTGAATAGGACTTTTTAGTATTTTATAGTAATTTAAAATCCTATCAATCTTATCTTGAGAAAATATGCATGCATTAGAAGTTCTTCAAAGTAACTCTAATGGCTTCCAACCCAAATAGAGGATCCAGTCATAAAACTATTTGAAAGATAAACAAGATGCAAATAATAGTTTATGATAGATATGACTGTGTGTGAGGTGTGATCTCAAATAATCAAATATGAAAACATTTATGGAAATCACACAAGTAATAGAAGAAAATAATAATCTCAAACACAGTTGTCTTTATAGTAGTTCGACTACTTGTCTACTCCACTTCCGTCGGACGCACTCAACCCTTGAGTGTATCGGATCTCACTAACAGAGGTTTTACATTAGGTTCACCTCAAACCGAAGGTTTCAAATCAGGTTCACCTCAAACCAGTATAACCAATTCTAGGCTGACTCTAATGTGTCTACACGACACAAGTTTATGCACCACATAGGAGCAAGGGTTAACACACAACACTCGAATTTTAGGCCACACAGGCCAATGATCCACACAAGGAACCTCACAGGTTTATGCTCCCTTGAGCAAGGGTCAACACATAGCATCCGACTTTTAGACCACACAGGTCAAAGACTTACACAAGGACTTAACAGTTTATGCTCTTCACAAAGCAAGGGTCAACACAAAGCACACACTACGTATACCCCCATCGGAGGCCTCCTACGTGGACTTGAAAGGGGTGAGAAACACCTTAGACCCAATCCTACAAAAGGAATAATCATAAGGGTCCTTTGGACTCTAATAACTTACAGATAAGTAGATGAACCCCATTAAGCACGTTGATGAAGATCTCCTCCTTTTGCGACGAAGAATCTTCTGCTCCCTTGAATCGCAACTCAGATGATGTATCAATGTAAAGCGAGAGGTTGGGTCAAGGTTATGATGGAATCTTTCTCTATTAAGCATTTTCCTATAAAGGAGATAGAGCGATTCTAATCATCTATGCATTCAAGGCATCCTAGCTTAATGATTTGCCATTAAGATGGTAGCTATAGGATCCTTAAATGCGAAAGTTCATTCCCCAATCCACTCTATTGAATATCAATGATGAGGGTGGATTAGAGGATGAACTCCCATGAGAGAAAAGGCTTAGGGTACATGATCTGGGGTTAAACACTCAAAAGCACTCACTATTTTCTCTCCCAACAACCAAGGGCAAGCTCTCATTAAATAGGCAAAAGGTTCCAACGGATATAAAACGGTTATATTTTTAACAGAGTTCGATATCATCATGCAGGGTCGATATCGTCGAGCGCATACTCTCGATAGCATCGACTGTCCGCTCGATGGTACAAACTCATCCTATTAAACGCTTTTGAAACTTTTCGCCAACTGGTCGAGTAAATCGAAAGCACATCGATGTCATTGGATTTCGAACTCTGATTTCATCGACATTGGGTTCGATTCTCGATATTTGAAAATGTGAGAGCACATGCCTTTGAAACATATCAGGTATAAGATAAGATCGAGCATCACTCGATATCATCGGAATTTGAATTTCAATTATATCGATGACAGTGTCGATTCATCGATAATTCCAAGGAATTTTCTTGTCAACTTGCAGGACAGTTTATGTACTATTTTGATGAAATCGACCATGCCTCAATATGATTAATATTTGAATATCGATTTTATCGAGTGATCCTCGATCTAAAAAATATTAACCTAAAAAACTTGCTGGATAGATTTGTGTCCCAATCCGATCTCATCGAAGGTCTACTGATATCATCGAGATGTGAATTTCGAGGATATCAAGGAGCCCTTCGATATATCGAGAATCACATGATTTTCCTTAGTGGTATTTTGGATACGATAGATCAAATGTCGATTTTATTGAGTTGACTCAATGGACTTGAGATTCAAAATTCGATGATATCGAACAGTTCATCGATTCATCGATAATTCAGTCTAGAGATCTTTGTGGTTGCTGGACATCTGAAGTCCTCAATTCGATAATATCGAGTGAGCTTCGAGGACATCGATAACAGGGTTCAATTTCATCGAGCCATGTATTTATAAATCGACAAAGGTAGAAAACTTAAAGATTTTCCTGATTTTGTAAAACAGTTTTCTTACCAAAAACCCTAGGATGTTCTATTCAATTTTAAGGGTTTTATATACTTGGTGTTTTGGGACATGGGATGTGAGGCTATGTTTTACCTTTGGCAAGTTCGAGCACACATCCTGTTGAGGCAAACGCTTGAACGATCTTCCTATGGGGTTTCTTTGTCTTGCTAACTCAACGCTCATGCTAATTGATAAACCAGGGCACTTTCAATCTCCCCTTTTGTCAATTACGTGACAAAACACCCAAAACACCCTAGAACAACTTCTAGACTAACACCCTAAATTGTGTGTACATGAACTTTACACAATTTTACAAAGTTATATAGTTCACACACACAGATTAGCTGCTCTCACTAACACCAATCTCCCCCTGTCTTCTTGCAGCTGCTCCCTCTATCACCTATACCACCATTCACAAACAGATACACAATTTTCCTTCGGGGTGTGGATTTGTTCTCCCCCTTTTTGTCAGTCATTGGCAAAGGGTAATATAACAATGGATATTGACTAAAGTTGAAGCATATGGGAGAACCAAAACATAGGTAGCATAAGCAGAATAGATAGATGTAAAAGGACATCTCTTTATAGAAAACATGTATGCATATTAAGTCAAAGGAGAGCAATGGAATGATCAGATAATAATAATATGGAGATAAAGATCAAAACCAAGTAGGGAATATGCAGGAGAGAAGATTCACGATTGATATAAACCAGATAAAACAGGGAAACAGGGATAAACAACATTTGAAGCAACTTAGATAAATATGGCAGTAAGCTTATATGAATTATAACTAGCCATGAAACAAAATATCCAAAATAGATACTGCCCAAAGTTGGCAGTAGTGTAACATCCATCCCAAACCAATAAAAAAAATCTAGCCCATCCATGGGCAAATAAAAACAAACACAAGTATCTAGCCCATCCATGGGCATATATATATATATATATATATATATATATATATATATATATATATATATATATATATAAACATGTCAAACTTTGCAGGTTAGTAATCCATCACATACACTGATACGATCGTAGGGCATTCAAAAAGACATTTATGCCCTAATTACTCTATGGATAGTCTAGGTATGTGATGAAGAGAAGGAAGCACTACAGATTATGAAAGCCTAGGTATGCTTAGTGCTTAGGTAAGGAATCCAGAATTTATTTTGTAGTACGTTGCAGAGCCATCATAATGTGCTTAATCTCTAAAAGACAGGCTTCACAGTTGTCAAGTCGTTTCATCATATGAGATTGTCCATCTAGAAGATGTTGTGCAATATCTTGTTCTGTGAAAGCCTTGATGATATTGACGGAGTCGGGGCTGTGTACAGGATTTCCCTTCCCTGAGGTTTGATTGGTTGGATACCCACGAAACACGTTGTCATTGATATTCAATTTGCAAATGTCTTCGAAGTTGAACCAGGCACAAGGGTGCAGGGATTCATTTGTAGGAGGCAGCCAAATCTGTCGGGAAAGCGACACGGGAATGGAAGTGTAGTGATGTATTCCTCTGTAGTCACACGAATTAACTGTTGTAGACGAAGAGTGGGTAGACACACTTGAATACCTTGATGAACATCATATAGGATATTAAGAATGTATGGAGAAAGCTTGTTGCCAGAAACTTCACAGGGATAGACATTTGTGCTGAAAATGCTGTGAAGAATTTCGTAGATGGGATTGAGGTGCTTAACATGAAGAACATTCTTTGCATTTCTGGGTATTGTAGCACCGTTACATAATGCTCGAGTAACTTCTCCCCATACTCCAAGACTGTTCATATTCCGTTCTATTATATGTATCCCAGTGACTTCTACACCAACCAGATGACTTATCAGTCCGGGGGTGATGTGCTCAGTCCAATTTATGATAGCGACTGAAATGAGTGGGGGATTATTCTCAATGTTGTATATTAAGTTCCAAAACTAATGTACGAGATCATACTGAAATTTCCCTCCAAAATTCATGATATTGCCCCACCCAATCAGCTCCAAGAGATTGATGATCCCAAAGGGTTCAACGCACTTACTATGAACAGCTCATTCTGCCATGATTTCTAAGTCTGAAAATGAAGATGAGGTAGTTGCATTTTTCTTACCTTTCTTGCGCTCAGTTGAGGCACTTTGTAGGAGAACTAGACCTTTGTCTTTAGACATTGCTGCTTTGAATGAAAGGAGACTTGGATTCTAGATATTGACAGCTAGCCAAGATAGAAAAAAATGTTCTGGGAGATGCAACGCCAAAATGAGATGGACAAGTGAAACTCTTTTTCTGCTCGCCTGACTTTTATTGAGCGGTAACTTTCGATATCATCGAATCATGGGTTCGATGATATCGATATACCCTAATTGATGTTTTTGATGAAGAGTTCGAGGGCAGACCAATCGACTTGATGTTTCATAATCTCAAGAGGTCGTCGATGGAATCGAGTCTTTGTCGATGAGATCGACAAATCATTTGATTCAACAATTTACTTATCAAGGAGAAAGATGAGACACGTTATCTCTAGTTTTCGACAATCTTCCATATATGTATAATCCAGTATACATGCATATCAGTCTGTATGCACATCAAAATTTGTACAAAAGTTGTACCATCCAAAATTATAAACAAAAAAATGTTTATACAAAAAGGTTGAGGAGAGAAACCTCAGATATATCATGAAAATTCATCAAAATTGCATCATTTCAACCACCATCCAGATCTAGATGCATGACCTGGATATGTTTTCTATGCTCAAATGTTACTAAGCATATGGATCAACCTTTCCATTGCCTTTAATGATATAGCAGTGGTCACTTGTGCGATAACCTTTCATCACTGGTTTGACTGATAGGTCTAGGATCTCACACTCTTGCTTGTTAAAGGTAACCATATGTTTGTTGTCACATATTTGAGAGATGCTTAAAAGATTATGAGCCAATCCTTTTATGCAAAAAGCATTCTCATTTTTGAGCAGTTCCATTCCTTTTATGGTTCCACATCCTATTACCTTAGCAGTGCTTCCATCTCCATAGGTGACTATCCCATCATCAAGATTTGAATAATTTATGAGGAGAGACTTGTCACCTATGACATGTCTGGAGCACCCGCTATCCAGGTACCACTTAGCATCATTGCTTGTTATCTGATTTGAGTGAGCAACAAGGTAATTATTCTTCTCTTTCACTACCCATTTTGTGACTGGATTTCTTACTATGGTAGTTTTTACTTCATTCACTAAATTTGGTAAGTGAATCATGTTTCCTTGTTTCACCAAATTATTAGTTGTCTTATTTAATTCAGCCACTTGATTCAATAACTTCCTTCTAGGTGGTGATGGATGTGTATTACTTCTAACCATATTCCCAGATGGACTCCTTACATTTTCCATTGTTCTTTTAATTGATCTATATTTACCAGTATGATTTTGACCAGAATTGAGTTGAGTCCTTCCCGGAGACATGCATTCAAATTTATAATGACCAGAAGCTCCACATGAGTTACAAACAAGAGTTGTTTTTGTTTTACTTCCTGTTGCAGCTAATTTTTTAAACATTTGTGCTACATTTCCGAATTTTGTTTTGAACTTGTCATAACCTAAACCACTCTTGTCTTTTCCAGGTCTTCCCATCCCTAAGAGTTTTCCTAATTTTTCACTACTCTGGGAGAATTTGTAACTTAGTTCAACTAACTTCCTGGATTGTTCTGCATCAAACCTAAGTGTGTGATTTTCATTCTTTAGATGCTCAATTTCTTCTTCCAATAGATCAATCTGTTTAGTAAGTTTTGATGATTCAGATTTTAGAGACCGATTGGTCCTTTCCAACTTATCATTTTCAGAGTGGTATTGTTGTAGATCATTTATCAAGTGTGTATTCATTTCTAATGTTTTGTCTAGATCTTTTTGCAGCAATCTATTTTTATTTTCATTTATCCCAAGTCTTTTAGGGATATTGATGCTATGAAATTAGAGTTGATTATAGGCATCCTGCAATTTATCCTTTTCTTCTTCTTCTTTCTCAGTTTCCTCATTATCTGATGAAAATGATTTAGTGGCCTGAGGTTCTTCAATGTTCTCAGTTTTGATGGGAATGTTTGAGGCAGTAGAGACCATAAGAATTTTCAGAGATTTTCAGTCTCTATCGCTCTCTAAGTCACTACATTCTGAGTTTGACTCTTCAGTATCATCCCATGTGGTTGTCATCGCTTTTCCTTTGGTTTTCTTATTCGCCTATTCAGTGGACAGGTGTCCAAACTTTCGACAGGTATAGTATTGTGGTTCCTTGGTCTTTTTACCAGATTTACCTTTAGAATGTTTGTTGTCAGCTGTCTTCCTTTAAATGGTCGGCCACGATTTTTATGAAAGAACTTTCTGAACCGTTGAGCCAACAAAGACACTTCCACATCTTCATTCTCCCTTTCACTTTCATCTTCCTCATTTGTAGTTTTCTTTAAAGTTTTGAGGACAGTATTTTTAGGTTTAGGAGTTTACTTGAAGTGTAGTTCAAATGTTTGTAAGGAACCTACTAGTTCTTCTACTTTCATTTCATCCATGTTTCTACACTCTTCAATAGTTGTAACATTGGAATTAAACCGTTCCGATAATGATAATAGTATTTTCCTATAGATTTTTGGGACCAGAACTTTTTCACCTAATCCACCCATGGAGTTACAAATGATGTTCAGTTTTGTGAAAAACTCCATGAAGGTCTCATGCTCTTCCATTATGAGACTTTCAAATTGTGATGTTAGGAGCTGTAATTTAGATCATTTCATTGTGCTTGTTCCTTCATCGGTTGTTTCCAACAAGTCTCATACTTCTTTGGTTGTCTCACACATACTAATTTGATTGAAGACTTCTTAGGACACAACACAGTAGATAGCATTCATTACTTTAGCTTCAGAGGTTTGTTTTTCTTTATCAAATGTTGTCCACATTTCTTTGGATTTTGGTTTAGTGATAGTTGTGCCATTTTCAAGTACTATTTGATCAGTTGGTGACACATATCCTCTTTCAACAATATCCCAAACATCATGATCCAAAGATCTCAGAAAGTAGTGCATTCTAGCCTTCCAGTATGCATAATTTAATCTATCAAATACTGGAGGTCTAGTGACTGATGAGCCCTCTCCTTTGGCCATATTACCAACCTCTAAGCGGCGAAGCCCTTAAGAGAGACCCGCTCTAATACCAATTGAAATTGCGGTAATGGCCGCTTTAGTTGAAGTGGGAATATGCCAATATGTCCTATAAGGGGTAAATAGGACCTTTTAGTATTTTATGGTAATTTAAAATCCTATCAATCTTATCCTAAGAAAATATGCATGCATCAGAAGTCCTTTAAAGTAACTCTAATAGCTTCCAAGCCAAATAGAGGATCCAGTCATAAAACTATTTGAAAGATAAACAAGATGCAAATAATAGTTTGTGATGAATGTGACTGTGTGTGAGGTGTGATCTCAGATAATAAAAAATGAAAAGATTTAAAGAAATCACACAAGCAATAGAAGAAAATAATAATCTCAAACACAATTGTTTTTATAGTGGTTGTACTACTTGTCTACTCCACCTCCGATGGACGCACTCAACCCTTGAGTGTATCGGATCTCACTAACGGAGGTTTTACATCAGGTTCACCTCAAACCGGAGGTTTCCTCACCTCAAACCGGAGGTTTCAAATCAGGTTCACCTCAAACCAATAGAACCTACTTTAGGCTGACTCTAACGCGTCTACACGACACAAGTTTATGCCCCACACAGGAGCAAGGGTCAACACACAACACTCAAATTTTAGGCCACACAGGCCAAGGATCCACACAATGAACCTCATAGGTTTATGCTCCCTTGAGCAAGAGTCAACACCTAGACCACACAGGTCAAAGACTTACACAAGGACCTAACAGTTTATACTCTCCACAGAGCAAGGGTCAACACAAAGCACCCACTACATACACTCCCGTTGGAGGCCTCCTATGAGGACATGAACGGGGTGAGAAACACCTTAGACCCAATCCTATAAAAGAAATGATCACAAGGGTCCTTTGGACTCTAATGACTTACAGATAAGTAAATGAACCTCATTAAGCACGTTGATGAAGATATCCTCCTTTGGTGAAAAAGAATCTTCAACTCCCTTGAAACGCAACCCAGATGATGTACCAATGTAAGGCGACGGGTTGGGTCAAGGTTATGATGGAATCTTACTCTATTAAGTATTTTCCTATAGAGGAGACAAAGCGATTCCAATCATCTATGCCTTCAAGGCATCCCAACTTAATGATTTTCCATTAAGATGGTAGCTGAAGAATCCTTGAATGCTGAAGTTCATTCCCCAATCCACTCTATTGAATATCAATGATGAGGGTGGATTAGAGGATGAACTCCCATGAGAGAAAAGGCTTATGGTATATGATCTGGGGTTAAACACTCAAAAGCACTCTCTATTTTCTCTCCCAACAACCAAGGATAAGCTCTCATTAAATAGACAAAAGGTTCCAACGGATATAAAACAGTCATATTTTTTACAGAGTTCGATATCATCGAGCAGGGTCGATATCTTCGAGCGTATACTCTCGATAGCATCGACTG
Organism: Magnolia sinica; assembly: GCF_029962835.1. Classification (NCBI taxonomy): domain Eukaryota; kingdom Viridiplantae; phylum Streptophyta; class Magnoliopsida; order Magnoliales; family Magnoliaceae; genus Magnolia; species Magnolia sinica. The sequence continues at coordinate 81,601,291 of NC_080576.1, read as the reverse complement.
TCCACTCGATGGAACGAACTCAACCTGTCAAATGCTTTTGAAACTTTTTGCCAACTAGTTGAGGAAATCGAACGAACATCGATGTAATCGGATTTCGAACTCCGATTTCATCTACAGTGGGTTTAATTCCTCAACATTTGAAAATGTGAGAGCACATGCCTTTGAAACATATCAGGTATAAGATATGATCGAGCATCACTTGATATCATCGAAATTTGAATATCGATGATATCGATGACAGTGTCGATTCATCGATAATTCCAAGGAATTTTCTTGTCAGTTTGCTGGACAGTTTATGTCTTATTTCGATGACATCGACCATTCCTCAATATGATCGATATTTGAATATCAATTTTATCGAGCGATCCTCGATTCGAGAAAGATTAACCTGAAAAACTTGCTGGATAGATTTGTGTTCCAATCCGATCTCATCGAAGGTCTACCGATATCATCGAGATTTGAATTCCGAGGATATCGAGGAGCCCTTCGATATATTGAGAATCACATGATTTTCCTTAGTGGTATTTTGGACACAACAATCAGATGTCGATTTTATCGAGTCGACTCGATGGACTCGAGATTCAAAATTTGATGATATCAAACAGTCCATCGATTCATCGATAATTCAGTCCAGAGAACTTTATGGTTGTTGGACATCTGAAGTCCTCAATTCGATAATATCGAGTTAGCTTCGAGGACATCGATAACAGGGTTCGATTTCATCGAGCCATGTATCGATAAATCGACAAAGGTAGAAAACTTAAAGATTTTCCTGATTTTGTAAAACAGTTTTCTTACCAAAAATCCTAGGATGTTTTATGCAATTTTAAGGGTTTTATATACCTAGTGTTTTGGGACATGGGATGTGAGGCTAAGTTTTACCTTTAGCAAGTTCGGGCACACATCCTATTGAGGCAGGCGCTTGAACGATCTTCCTATGGGGCTCATTTGTCTTGCTGACTCAACGTTCATGATAATTGACAAACCAAGGCACTTTCAAATCATTGGAATAAGATCAGAATCAATACATCCATCCATTGTATGTTTTTCATGTTTTGTGTGAATTAAATGATTTCATGTTGCAGATTAAGTAATGAATGATGAAGACACAGCTGTAAGAAGAGTTGACGGTTTAGATAGTCCGATTAGAAAGCCGAGGCATAAGGAAATGTGTCAAATGGTCAGATTGTGAGTATCAGAGATCAGGAAGCCATACGGCGTGCTATGTACGAAACCAGGGGATGAAATGAACTTTGTACGACTTAAATAGTGTATTGAAGATGATGGAGAAAGGTATGAAGAGACAAAGTTGTAGGGAGGTGTACAGGCGAGATTTGACAAATTTCCAAACCTATCATAAGTACATGAAGAAAAAAACGGATTGGATTTCAAGTCAAATTTGGCCATTTCATATTAAGCATGTGGGGCCCAGTTTCGTTGATCAGAACTCCCCATATTAAAGGGAATGCTGATAAGAGGTATAATATGAAGTTTGAAGAAATTCGGAGTTTTTGACGAGTTGCAAGATCAAGAAAATTATATACATTTTTTTATCAAAGTCTGGGATCGGTGGACATTGTTTGGACAGACCAACGGTCCATTTAGGTAAAGACGACATTAGGAATCCAATAAAAGGATCAGATCTTGGAAACTATATTATATGGGGCCCACATGCATGTTGTGTGAATTTCCAAAGGTAGGGTGCTTGATGATGTCACCAGCTAGGTGGTTGGTGCGCGAAATATGCAACTGCGTATGCGGCGATTTCGCAGGAGAAGTTTTAATGGTGGACATCTTCCACTGTGGTTGGCCCAATGGGTTTTGGATTCTCCTCATTTTTTTATGTAGAGCGGGTCGCGGACAGTTTCATGGCCAAGATGGATCAGAAAAGGCCCGGTCGACGACAGAAGTGATCCGGACCATCGGACCTTAGATCGGGCATATCTCGCAATCCGGAATGAGTTAGCTGACGTAAAATATATGATTTTGGGGTAGAACGAGCTACTTTAGCCAACCAACCCTGCTACACCGGGTTGCGCCGCCCGGAATTGCGAAAAACCCCTTGATTGACGGTCGTTTCCCTGTTTTAATTTCGTTTTTACTATAAATAGTAAGTTTTAGTTTGATTATAACTCTTCATCTGTTGGGCTTTAGGAGTTGCGCCCAACGTGAAAAGAGCTTAGAATAATTAGGGGAACGGTTTGGTGAAGCCAAATAGGACACTTACTATTTTTGGCCGAAAACCTTGCGCACTAGTAGACATCACGACCGTCTATAAATAGTAAGTTTACTATTTATAGTAAGTCGCGGATTTTAGGAGTTTGAGTTGTAGTTCGATTATGATTTCTTTCCCATTGCTTGATACCCTTATTTAAAGGGTTGTGAACTCGATTTTAATCATTCATCAATCAATTTCGAATTTATTAGAATTTATTTCTATTTTCTGCTTTCTTTCCTCGTGGATTCGAGAAGTCTCTGTGAGGAGTCCAGAGAAGTTCCGTGGATTCGGAATAGTTATCCTCTTGAGGAAGACGGTGCTCGACCTCACGTCCTCCCCTGCGTCATTTTTGGGTCCAACAACTAAAATGATCTAGGGTATCGAATGGATGGCACAGATATTACATATACATCAAGGTGTGACCCACACTTGCTCTTGTATGACCAAAGCATGTGAATGCCAATTGTTACGTAAACAGTAATCAATGCTATTTTTTAGAAGAGCCTCCAGCTGCCTATAAAGAGAAGAGGGGCACAACCATTGAAGCGGGGCTCTCTTAAGTTTCATATTTTTTTTACAAGTTTTTTAGATCCTTAGTAGGCTTTTTATATATATACTTTTTGGTCATGAGATTGTGAATCCCATAGTGATATTTGTGTTATATCCACCCCATCCATTTTGTTTGGAAGGCCACTTTGGGCTCAGTGTGTAAATTTAAGACATATACAAAATATGTGTGGCTATACTGTAAAAAAATCATGGTAGTTGTACGATAATCTTCTAGGTTATTGCAGCTCCCACAAATTTTAGATTTGACTGAAATTACTTCCCAAGGTTCACCATTGTGGTGATAACCATGTAATCAGCTCAGATCCTTATAGTAGGACCCACGTTGAAAAAATGTGTTATATAAACATAATAGAATATATTTGTACCATATGTGTTATAGAAGGGGATGTGGATATACGGTAAACTTATTCAAGTCATAGGTGTGTTTAGGACATCACATCCACATGATATAATATGTATCATCATAGCATGATGTTATAAGATCTAAGCCATCTATGTGGTGGTCATCTTATTAGATATCTAGTCTGGCTTTGTTACTAAGATAGATATGATAAACCTTATCCATTAGGCATATTACCTTGTAAAACTTAAAAATAACTCACATTTATGGCCTCAGTGATCAAAATAAATCAAGGGTTTTATGAAATTGATCTTTTGTCATCTATTTATTTTTAATATTGTAGTGTACTATATATGAATTTTAGGTATTCCCTTATTTTCTCCATCGAATTTCTCCTTAACTTTCTTCATCAAATCATACAGTGAGTGATCCCAACATGTTTCTTCTTCATATGATTAAAATAAATTGTTGAATTACTATGATTAGTTGTATTATGATTATGGTTGTGAATGACTGGATTGAATTGATTATAGACTAATTAGTGCTTAGATATTCTTGAATTTATGAACATATGAAATGCGTCTCATATAAAGAGATGTATGTGATAGTTTATATGATTACTAATGCATTAAACATTCATGTCTTGCATCGTTAATGCTCTTGTACGATTACCTAAGGGACAACCCATTGTACCCACTAGAAGTCTACTACATGTGAAAGCCTACCCAATGGGGGATGTGGCCCTTGCCTATGCCTACCAATGGTAAAAGCTTGTCGAGTGCAGATGCAGATTGTCGATATCCAACTTAAGTAAGTCGATGGTTTTTATTTATACCCACTTAATGCATCATCAACATCATTCACAACATTCGCATTAATTACACATTTTGCATTGTATTTTTAATTTTTATATGACTATTATGCTTTAGTTGTGTGTATTATATTTTAATTGTATTCTGCATGAACCATAATAGATTCACTCACTAGGCCTAGCCAACTGACGGTGTATTGATGGAAAAACCGTACAGATGAAATTAAAATAGATACAACAACTCAAGAACAACAACATGATGCCAAACCAATTGATGTTCTACATGAACGATGGACATATTTAACAAAAAATGAGCCTACAAAGTTGGATCAATAGAATGATTAAGCGGGACATATGTTTCTTATTATTGTTCTCATTTCTATTTCGAAGTGGCTTCTTATTTAGATTTTATAATCTTTTAATTAATTGATTAATCTGAACAATGACTTAATAAAAGTTTCAAATGGTTGGGCAAAAATGTTTTAGTTAGTGTTCTCGATCATTTTAAATGTGTAGTGGTGAAAGTTTGTATATGAATTAGTGGTTGATACGATTGTATTGATAGATGTTAATGAGAATATAGAATTCATATTATATCATGCATTTATTTAGACGATGTGACTCACTGAATTAAGTATACTAAGTGCACGAGTCATGGAATATTACTCGATGCTTAGGATGCATACTTAATATCTAAATTGCCTAGTGTGACATTAAAAATGTGTCGTTTGTTAGTTACGTTGTTTGCTTCCTAGCAAGAGCTTCATGGTTCAAACAAGTTGGCTTATTTATTTATTTATTTGAACCACACAAATTGTACCGAGTCAGTGAGTTCTGGAACTACATTGTGATACGTGGCAAGTGTTGTGCTTGAAGGTGAAAGCTGGCATGTGGAACATTGGCTTATGCATTGTACCTTAATATTGACAGTAGCACATGTGACACAGCACATTCGAAATCTCACTATTGATGGAAACATTGTTTCTGATCGGAGAGGTGAGAAAATACATTTCTTATTTGTATCGGAAAATTCTACGGTAGGGCCTTGCCTTAAAAAATTAATAAAGAAATTAATCAACAAGTAAAGAAAGCACATGGGAATGTATCTTTCTTTCCCTTTCCACCGATCCCAAGGATCCCGAATAGACTTTTATGAGTATTAATCTAAATTTAAAATAATAGAAAGTACTAATATATGGGTGTCGTTATCAACCACTGATTATGCTGGAATTTTCTTCCTGCATCATCCACACATTTCATGGTAAGTAGTGTCAAGAACGATAGACGGATTAAACCGCTTTGTTTCACCTACTACACTAGCCCTTTAGATAGAGTATACCAACATGATTTTGTACGAAGATTTTTGCTTCAAATACAGTTGAAAACTCTATCTTCAGCACAATGTAGCACTACAAGAAAATGGGCCGTAGCCGACCGATGGGCTAATGCTTTGCCGGCTGCTAGTTTTAACAGCTGCCGGCAGGTCCGTATAGATACATATAAAAGAAAAGGAAAAAAATCCTAACCTATCGCGCGCCTCTCTCTCTCCTTCTCACTCCCTCTTTTTGCCGCTCGGTTTCCCTCTCACTCCCTCGCTCTGCCGCTCTCTCTGCCTCTCCTTCTCCGTCTCCGGCCCTCTCCCTCTCTCTCTCCCTCCCTCTCTCTGCCTCTCCCTCTGCCTCTCCCTCTCCGATCGCTTTCCCTCTCTCTCTCTCAAAACCCTAGTCCTCTCTCTTTCTATCTCCTCGGCCCTCTGCTGCAACATCAGGTATCTGTCTCTCCACTCGATCTCTGCTGTAACATCAGGTATCTCTCTCTCTCTCTCTCTCTCTCTCTCTCTCTCTCTCTCTCTCTCTCACCATATATATTAATATAAATTTGGGCATTTTTTTGTCATTTTTTAATCCTTAAAATAATTTGTGTATTGGGATTTTTTGAGTTTCGAATCCCTAATTAGGGATTTGTAGTGTTGATTCCCTAATTGCGGATTAGTGTATAGGTGTTGTCTGAGAGAAGACAGTCATGTATCAGAGGTTCATTTGCATGAAGATGTTGATATGGGGCTAGAAAGGTTTTGGATCCCTTCGTCCAGGTCTGTTTGACCTAATCAATAGGTTGGATGGCAAATAAAGATTACAGTGGGCCCTAATCTCAAGATGCATGTCTACTACTTGTCTAAACCATATTAAACGGGAACTTTCCATTCGCTGAATTTTGGTGTTTCTATTATTTTACCATTTTTAATTTAATTTTTTTTACCGTATTTCTAACAATTGAGGCTGAACTAGAAATGAATATTTCCCTTTCCTTTTTTTTTTGCCATATGCCTAACTACAAGTCAAACAAGTTACATCAAAGTCATCCTATAGTATTAAATCCATGGATCCAGCAGACTATGAACAGAAACTTACCTGGAGAGCTAATATCCGATCCTCCACTGTATCTTTAACAGTTAGCCGTGAAACAGTCACAGGGCGAGTCTGCCTAATTCAATGTGCCCTGTCAATAGCTTGATCTTCGGTAGTTGGGTTCCACCAAGGCTCTATAAGAATAATGTGACAGGCAGCAACCATGTTTAGACTGAGATTTCCAGCCTTCAATGACATGATCATGACAGTCACCTGAAGAAAAAAAAAATCAAGTTTAAATCAATGTATAATACATTTCTAGAAGGCAACAGAAAAATAACAAAGGGAACCTTTACAATATCTCATGCACCATGCATCTCTTAAAAAAAAAAAACAATAGGAAAGTAAGAATAAAAAGAACCCATAAGGCTAAAGTGAGCTTCATACTAATGACAGCAATGAACTTTACACATTTCTGTAAGGCTGAAGTGTCAAACCTCTGGATCAGAGGTGACAAATAGATTCCATGCTTACATTCCCAAATCCTCCTTTGCTAATTTAAAATCAAGGACAGTATACCTGGTTTTCAATTTTGTAAAAGTTGCATGTTTCAGTGATAGACTGCTGGTAACTCTTCACATTTAAAAAAAAATGTACCACCTACTTTTTATTTACTACTGAAGTTTGCCTGTAGTCTTGTGGCACATGAATTGTAAGAATGCTGGCTATATTTGATAATTCAATAATTTTTAGTTGCAGGGCATTGAAGAAATGTTGGAGGATAGTCAAGGAACCACTCCTTCATATACCTTTAGCAATGGAAAACCGGATTATGGTGATATGTTTGACGCCGAAGAGGGGTTTTTTCATGGACTCACCACCTCTGTTAGCAATGGCTTCAATTGCGTCAATTCTGGTTGGAGCAGTGCTTTTAGTGATCTTATTTCAGATCTGTACAGTCAAGCTGAGCAGATATCCACTGTAAATTCTACTCGACAACCCACTGCAAATGAATTTAGATCAACTCAGTTGGGCCTGAATTCAGATTTAGTAGATGGTGATGATGATTTGGATGAAAATGACTGGGAATTCAAGGATGCCTTCTAAGAAGGCACAGTTGGAAATGGGAATCCTGAATTTGAGATTGTAGATGCACATCAAAACTTTTCAGCTGAACTAAAGCTAAAGAATTTTGTAGGTTTCTACTCTAGATTGAAAGACGAAGCACGATTTTTCATACTTGACCATCTTGATGATCTCAAGGTGAGTGCAAATTCATTGTTAAGATCTATCTTTATCATTTCATAGAGCTGAAAGAAATCGAATGGTGGTTGGTATTAGAAAGCCAAGAAGGATGCTGCTCTTTCTAGTGATGAAGTAAAGGTTATGGCCTTTGATAAGGAAATTCAGGTGTGTAGTTTCATCAAATTAACCTTGGTCTTTTCCTTTGGAACCTTTTGTGTTTGTGTGTGTGTGTATGTGTGTGTGTGTGTGTGTGTGTGTGTGTGTGTTTTGACATGTTTGCCTGGGTCCTATATGTTCCAGTTCACTTTTGGGGGTGTGGTATTTCTTCCTTAGGATGCTTCAGTTTAGTAATTCCAGGTTTGTGCTAGTAAAAGTATGAAATACAATATACAGGTCACCTAGAACTTCAATTATTTTACTTTGGGCTAATGATGGTTGATCATCTACATTGTTGGAGCTACTTTTGTAGCCTACTTGTGCTGCTGTCTTCAATGTCACTCAGTTGTCGTATACCTGGTTGTTTAGTACATAAGGCTGTGATCAGGAGTTGAGTATCAGTTGTTTACTAATGGGATCTATTTTGGGTAGGATATGGATTAAAAGGTTGTGAATTAAACAAGTTTCTATTAGGAAGCATAATGCTAGTATTTCAAGTCAGACATGGACCAGAATCGGTTCCCAGAGTTGTCCGTACATCATCCAACTGGATTCAATTAGCTTGAGGAGAGGCTCCTAATCTGCTTTAATTTGACATTTGTTCCGTTTCAGCCAATGGAGATATATGTGGATGATGAGGCCAAGTTGACCTTGCATGGTCTCGTACAGGTACTCGATAGTTTCTGAAATGTGCATTGAGTTCTCTTATTACCTTCTGTTTTCTTGCCTTTTTTGTAATTGCTCCGCATTTCTTTTCTGACCATATATGCGGATGCTTGCTTCTGAGGTGGGAGTAACTAATGTATCTTTTCTTTTATTTGCTCATAAATGGTGAGCCTGTGGCATGACTTGTCATGAAAGTGTATTATTCTGTTTCTGCATTTGGTTGAAAAAAAAAAACACTAAGCTATGATGGTTTTTAATGGTTATGGATGAAAGACCTTGTTCAACAAACATATAGTTGTGATTTTTATTTATTTATTTATTTTTTTATAATGCCATTTCTTTGATGGGTTTGGTAAGTTTTCATTTAGAAAGCTCTCTTGAAGTTTCTACTCTTACACTACTTAGTTTACCATGCTATAATAATTTCACATGTGCCACTTTGACACATTTGTATGAGATCCAGGACGTTCATCAGATGAGAAAAAAACAAAAGTCGGGTCCGCAATGCAGATCAAAGTACACAACATTGCAATGTTTTGGATGCTGGTCTATGCACCTCCACCTGTTTTGGCTTTGATACACATACTCATGGGTAGTAGAGGTGCATGCTGGATGACTTGGATTAGTTGGACTTGGATGGTTAGTCATATTTTTTTAATATATTCCTTTCAAAAAGTCTGGAAATGAAATCAATTGAAAGTTGTCCATTTGTTAAAAAGCTACAGTTGTTGAGATGCAATACCTGTCACTTGCCCAATCAGGATCTGTAACCCTGCAACAGCAGGTGCAGTTCACAGGCAGAGAACGGCAAATTTTTGCTGCCTTATAAAGGATCCACCATGCGTTTGAAAAGCAAAGATTAAATTATGAGAAGCGTTACAGGTATTTTTTCCAAGTGGCTGATGGGTTTTGCACAATGCAAGAAAAAAAAAATCCTATTGGTGATTAAAGACTTCTCAATGATCAAACACTTAATTCAATAGCTCATTAACTTCTCTCATTTATTTTTCACAAAGTAACTATATCTTAGACCTTAGTAGGTGTATACTATCTTGCTTGGAACAACATCAGAGGATGTGTTTTGCTGACAAATCTCTAACTGTCGAATTTCTAGAGGACAGTTATGGAAGCTGTGACTGCTGTACTTGGAGGCGGGCTGCAAATTGGTGTTCTTCTTCAGGGTAAGAAGGTTAGAGATGACAACAAAACGCTACTTCAGGCAGGAATCTCTCATGATGATAAACTAGATAGTTTGGGTTTTATACTGGAGCCTAACCTTGCACATTCTCCACCACCTCTGTGCCCGGAAAGTTCTCAGAGTCTACTTCCCTGTGACACAACTCAGCCACCACTGACCAGGTAACAAGACAATTCATGAGTTAGAGGTTTCTGTAATTTGCTGCAGTTGGATGAACTCGAGAAAATTAAAAATAGTGGAGACCGAGTTTCATAAGAATTAACATCTGATGGCCCATTATCATTCCTTTGAATAAAACCCACTACAGTATCACTATTTTAAAATGATTAAAGTGATGTATACATTTTCAAGTTTCTACTGTTTCCTGTGAAGCATAAAAGTTAGTGCCAGTGCAACTTCATAAAAAACTCAGTGTTTTTCTTGTTTTCTGCAACATAATTCATGTTTTTGGCTGGTTTGCTGTCTGGTTAACACTGAATCGTAAATGGTGATGACTTGCCCAAGGTATTTGACATATATGTTGTTTTCCAAGTTAGTAAACTTTATTTTCTGAATAGAAGTTATAAGTTGTTGATGTAAATCAAGGCTGTCACAATTCCTATGGCTTTATTTATTTTTTATTTATTTATTTTTATTTTAATTCTTAGATATGCTGTTTAAAATTATTCCTGCACCTTTGCCACGTTTTTATAATTAAATTGGTTGAATGATCATAATCTTCCAACCAATGCCTACAAAAGTTGACAGTCCATATTTACCATGCTACAAATAGTCTGATCATTGATCTGACATCGATGATGTGGCTCTTATCCTTGATAGCCCATCTGTTTCAAAAACCACTTTGGTCGGATGATCCTAACTTACAATCAATAACTAAAAAATTGAACTTTCCATCATATGCGAAACTGATTTTGCCCTGGATTGAACCCACAGTGCATGCTAAACTGATTTTTCCCTGGAATGAACCTTTCAATCCAGACTATCCACATAATCCTCTGCTACTGTGCTACATCTGAGTACTTTAGGTTGCAATTGCTAAGCTTGGTTAAATGCCTGAATGATTCCATGGGTACTGGCTATTGATATGATATCGTGTATTTTTGTTTTTGTTTTTATTATAATTTATTTCCTTTTTACACTAATAATAATAATAATAATAATAATAATAATAGTAGTAACAACAACAACAACCCAAATCTTCATGCCTCTACTAATTCTGTTTGTTAAACAGGAATTTGGCAGGTCTATCTTGCAACTCTGCTAATAGCCAAAGTGGAGGGTGTCATGCTTGAAGCTTCTTTTATGTCTGAACTGGCTTCTCGTTATTTGGGATCAATCGGGTTACTTGGAGAGTACTGTCCAACTTCGAGAAAAAAGTATAGGCCCTCTTCAAAAAGAGCACTTTTCCACCATATTAACCCAGGCATGACAAAAACCAAATTGCAGCAACACAAGACATAAAAAAGCTCCAATCGAGCCGATCGTAAGCTTGTTCCGTGTCTAATTTCAACGGGATGTTACCCCCACAGACTTTCCTATTAAGGTAACATGAAATGGCCTGAATTCACCAAAAATATATCCATCAATCAGTAATGAGTATCATCCAAATATCCAATCAATCTGATTTTGGGTTCATGACTAGTTACAGTAATTCCCAGAGTCTAGACCATTTAACTTGACGTATGTGCTGCTGCATGTGAACAGATGCGATTCCACATACTTGTGAGCTTAACGTCTGTTTTATGTTTACTTCATGTGTTTTTAGACTTGTTTAGTCGCATATGATAGTTGGCATCATAGCATGTATAATGTTTGATTATAGTAGCTTAGTTTTTGTTTCTGCATGGAGAACTCGTTGAGAAGCCAATGTGTCTGGATCAGTTTGCAGTCATTCTATGATTTGAAGCTCAGATTGGATGAGTATAGTAATTTCACATCTTGAGTTTGAAATTTAATTGTGTTAATTATATTCTTATAAAGAGTTATCTATTTGGTATGACTTAAGGAAATTTAATTGAGAATTCTTGCCATATAATCTTTGGCCATTTTTTTTTCCAGGCAATTGATTTATAATTTTTTCTTAACCGTCTTTTGTAGGACGTTGATTGACAGCTTAGGAAATTCGATCTGTAAGATTTTCGGAGCATCTTCCATCTATGGCAGTGCCTATCAAATCAAAGTTTGGATTTTAGAAGTATCATCCCCACTTGTAACAAGCATCATCAAGATACTTGGACCGAATGCCCTAGGAACTTATACTCCCTGTTCTATCCATGAATAGTTTCTAAAGTTAGGTATATGCTTCAAATTCTTTTATAAAATTTGAGCAAGCAAACTCTAGCAAATTCTTTAATTACAATTTTCTTTTCCAGACATTTTTCTCACAGCAGAGAGTGCGATGATCTGCACATGCAAAGTAACCAGAGAAAATGAAGAATGGTGGAATGGTGATGAAATGTTTGGATGATATCTTGTAATTGTAACAGGAGGGCATGGATATTTTGTTTCAGATATTTTGATATGTAACCATGTGCTAATATTTGTTATATGGTCTGTACTTTAATTCATAGAAACTGTTCAATTAAGGTTTGATTTATTTCACTATAGGCATTGTCTGCCTGTAATATGTTAGTTAAAAACTGAAATAGGAAGCAATTTCTTTACAGTATATGCCTAGGAGGGCTTCCATGAATTTTATTTATTGCCTATCATATGCTTAGAATAACTAAGAGTTTTCCTGTATCTTATTGGGGTAAGCTGATATGGATTCAACACTGCCGTATCAGCTGATGTGAAACTGATTTTCTAAACCCCACTCAGCAGGCTACGCATTTACTGTGGCTACGGTACCTATGGCTACGGTTGTACTGTGGGGCTAGTCATATATAGCTACGGATTTTATCCGTAGCTTTTAATCATTTTTAACAAAAACTGATGATTTAGCGGCGTCCAGAACAACTATCAGTAAAGGTCGTGGCCGCCGGTAAAGCCTTTACCGACTGAGGCTTTACCGGCTGTTAGCTAACCGCAGGCAAAGGATTTACCGACGGTTTTCTTGGCCTTAGTGTAGTAATTCTTGTCTAGTTGTGGCCAGTTATTCTGCCAGCAGCGTGGCTACTAGTCAGTGCTCTGTGGGCCCCACCATGATGTATGTGTTTCATCCACGCAGGCCATCCATTTTCCAAGCTGTCCATCTATAAATCTCAAGTAGACCATGCACGTCACATGAAACAGTGTTGATTGAACGGTCACCATTAAAAAATTCTTGGGGGCACAAAAGTTTTGGTTCAAGCAGAAATTATTTTTATTTTATTTTTATTTTTTTTCAGGTCTGTATGACCTAATCAACAGTTTGGATGTCAAATGAACACTACAGTGGGCCCTCGGAGGTTTTTAATGGTGGACATTCCATCAGTAGTGTTTTCCTGTGGCGTGGTTCACCTGAAATTTAGATCTGCCTCGTTGTAGGGATCAGGCCCTAAAATGATCTGGGAAAATAGATGAATTGTGTGGATAAAGTACATACATTATAGGGGGGCCACAGAGGCAGCGTCACCAGCCAAACCGAGTCCTCTGGTTGGTTATAATAGAATAAGAAACATTGCAACAGTCTACAATTGGCGCCATTCATTGTGTGGGTCTCAGCATAAGTTGATTGTTGTCTGAATATATCGGATGCATTAAATTTTATGGCCCATAAAATTTGTATTTCTCCAGCTTTAGAGACCAGTTCCACTATTCCTTTGTACCATCCATTTATTTTATTTGACTTTTAAGATCGTCCAAATAATGAGATACTTACAAAATGTGTCATTCTAGTGAGAGCGACCTGTGGTTTAGGTAAATATCTACTATGTTCCTCCAATTGTAGTGGTCATTTTCGGAGGAAGAATGCATTTCTGGGATCTCTACGCTCCCTGGTTGGAACCTCTAAGGGGTCCCAATGTGATCTAGAGCAGGTGGCGGACACTTTCATGTCCAAGATGGACCGGAGCAGGCCCAATTAGAGGCAGAAATAGTCTGGATGGCCAAAACTCTAAAATAGGCATATCTCACAAATAGGAATGAGTAATTTCACATATCATATATGATTTAGGTTATGAGAAGCTACTTTAGCCAACCAACCCACTATGTCAGGTTGCATATGCCAAATTTATGAGATTCCATCATATTGACGGTCGAAAATCCTTTTTAATTTCATTTTTACTATTTATAATATGTTTTAATTCGATCATAGCTCTTGATCCTTTTAGCTTTAGGAGTTGTGCCCAACATGAAAAGGGCTTAGAAAAATTAAGAAAACAACATGTTTAGGTCAAATTGGACACTAATTATTTTTGGTTGAAAATTATAAAGTCCAGTATAAATCATGACCATCTATAAATAGTAAGTTTACTATTTATAGTAAGTCATGTTTTTAGGGAGAGTGCAGATCCTCTGCCTCCCGGAGGGCAGTAACTCCCTGCCTCCAGCGTTTTCATTGGTCAACGTCACTACAGGTACCACGTCATCAGATTTTTTAAATATATTAAAAAAATACATTTAATAAGAAGTATAACGGACATTAAACGGAAGCGGTTTGCGTGCTGAGTAACTCAGCAGGGTAAGCGTACTGAGTAAAGTTTGTGGAGCCCACCGTCGTCATTCGTGCATTGCATCAACTCCATCCATCTCTTTTATCATCTAATTTTAGGGTTTTACAACAAAAATTAATCATATCCAAAGATCAAGTGGACCACACCACCTGAAACAGTGTGAATTGAATTCTACCGTTGAAAAGTTATTGGGGGCCAACAGAAGTTTTATATCATGATGATATTTGTTTTTTTCCATTCATCCATGTCTTTGTGATCTTACGAACAGTTTAGATGAAAAATAAATATCATTGGGGGCTTAGAAACATTTCAATGGTGAAAATCAATACTTCCACTGTTTCCTTTGGTATGGTCTACTTGAGCTTTTGATATACTTCAGTTTTGGGCTCAACCCCTAGAATGATTTGAAAAAACATTTAGACGGCATGGATAAACCACATGAATTCATAGTGGGCCCAACAGAGTTTACTCAGTGCGATAAGACTCGTACGCAATCCAATTTCACGTGTTTAACGGGGGATGTAGATTTCCAGCCAAAGCCTTTTGCAGTAAGATCCTGCGCAAGGATTCCGGATGGACCCACTGTGATGTTCATGATAAATCTAATCCGTTCATCCATTTTTAGATATCATTTTAGGACATAATACCAAAACTACGGTGTATACAAAACTCAAATGGGCCACACAAGAGGAAACAGTGGGGATTTAGTGTCCACCGTTGAAATATTTATATGGCCACAAAAGTTTTGCATCGGTCCAATATTTTGGTATTTTCACTTCATCTTAGTAAAAATGACCTTATAAACAGTCTGGATGGGATATAAACATCAAGACGCCTAAGAAGGTTTCAATTGTAGGAATTTCTTTCTCCACTGTTTAATCTTGTTTGGCGTAGTTGAGTTTTTGATAATCCTATTTTTTTGGTTACATGTCTTAAAATGAGCTCTAAAAATGGATGAATGGATTGAAATTCTTACAAACATCATGGTGGACCCCACTATACATCCCGCTGCTGGAACTTCATGCAAGAGGCTTTCTCCGGTGAATCCGGGTCCACGGTTTCCATTGGAAACGGACTAGCTACTCCCCTGCCACTCGGTACTATGTGAGCCCACCATGATGTATGTGTTTCATCCATGCCGTCCATTTATTTTTCTAGATCATTTTATGGTCTAAGACCAAAAATGAGGTATAACCCAATCTCAAGTGGACCACATTACATGAAATAGTGTTGAATAAACGTTGACCATTAACAACTTTTTGGGGGCCATAAAAGTTTTGGATCAAGCTTTTCCCTTCATCTGGGTCTTTATGACCAAACCAATAGATTGGATGTCAAATAAACAGTACGGTGGGCCCTAAGAGGCCTTTAATGATGGATATCCAATCACCATTGTTTTCCTGTGGTGTGGTCCATATGAGATTTATATCCGTCTCATTTTTGGGATTAACCCCTAAAATTATATGTAAAAATAGATTAACAGAATAGATGAAACATATACATCATGGTGGGGCCCACAAAGTACCGACCACCACCACCATCGGGCTGGTGGTGGGGGGAGTAGCCAATCCGCTTTCATTTCCATTTGGGATTCAGTGAAACATTGACTAGTGAGACTCGCTACTGAAGTGATGTCACCTATTTATATGGGTCCCACTATGATGTATGTTTTGTATCCATACCATCCACCCATTTGGAGAGATCATTTTAGGGCATGAGCCAAAGAATGAATCAGATCCAAAACTCGAGTGGACCCCACCACAGAAAATAGTAGAGAGAGTCACGCCCACTATTTATTACGATTAAATCCAATCCAAACCTCGTCACTTTGTCTACTGAACCCCGTCACTTTGTACTGCAACCCCATCACTCTATCTACTGAACCCTATCACTTAGTGTTGCAACCTTGTCACTTTGTTTAGTGAACCCCGTCACTTTATCTACTGAACCCCGTCACTTTGTACTGCAACCCCGTTACTTTATCTATTGAACTTTGTCACTTTGTACTGCAACATCGTCACTTTGTCTACTGTACCCCATCACTTTGTGCTACAACCTCGTTACTTTGTCTATTATACCCCGTCACTTTATGCTGCAACCTCGTCACTTTGTCTAGTGAACCCCGTCACTTTGTCTACTGTACCCTGTCACTTTGTACTACAACTCTATCACTTTATCTACTGAACCTCATTACTTTGTACTGCAACCCCGTCACTTTGTCTAGTGAACCCCGTCACTTTGTACTACAATCCCGTCACTTTGCCTACTGAACCCCGTCACTTTGTACTGCAGTAGACAAAGTGACGAGGTTGCAGTACAAAGTGACGGGGTTCAGTAGACAAAGTCACAGGGTTGCAGTACAAAGTGACGGGGTACAGTAGACAAAGTGATGATGTTGCAGTACAAAGTGACAGGATTCAGTAGACAAAGTGACGGGGTTGTAGTACAAAGTGACGGGGTTGCAGTACAAAGTGACGGGGTTCAGTAGACAAAGTGACAGGGTTGCGGTACAAAGTGACGGGGTACACTAGACAAAGTGACGGGGTTGCAGTACAAAGTGACGGGATACAGTAGACAAAGTGACGAGGTTGCAGTACAAAGTGACGGGGTACAATTAGGGGTGTACACGAACCGGGCTAGCCAGGTTACCTCACTCGACTCGGCCCGAAAAAGCTCGACTCGGCCCGACCCGGAACTGAGTTCGGGTTGGGACGGGCCATTTTTTTCGGCGTGAAACTGAGTTCGGGTCGAGCTCAAATAGGTCCCAGTTCGGCCCGAAACCCGACTCGACTCGTCCCGACTCGCCCTTTAGGGTATATATACCTTGTTTTAAGGAAAAAGAAAAAGAAAAAGCTTCTGAAACCCTTCTCTCTCAAGGTATGTCTGTTTTCTTTCTTTCCTTTCTGTAATTTCATATTCGAAAATTTTATTTTTCTTCTTTTTCTTTTCACGGCCTAGATCTAGATAGATGTTGTTAGATCAATAGATCTACTATTTTAAGGGGATTTTAGGTATTTTTATCTTTTATTTACAGTGTATATCTTACTGTGGATGTGATTTTCGTTATTTGTTTCTGATTTTCATGTTATGTGGTGGCGTTATTGAATATGATCTTGAACTTACGATCGGAATTTCAGCTGTTATATGTAGTCTTTTGAGTTGTTTATTTATTTATTGTGAATTTTGTTGTTTTTCTTATGTTATTGTTGTGGATCTTTAATCTACGACAAGGTTTTATTTTATTGTATTTGATTTGAATCTATGATTGGACTTACAGCGAAGTTTGTGGTTTTTTTCATGTTATTGTATTGAATCTTGTATCTACGATCGAATTTCGAGCAATTTTTGTTGAGGTTAGATCTATGTAGAGATATGCGATCTGCTGATCCTGACTTTACGATCTGATTTTCAGTTATTTTTGTGGTTTGAGCGGACCTACTATTTTAAGGGGTTTTGGCTATTTCTTTTTGCTACTTCTGAATCTGATCTAGCCATGGATGACATCTCAAGCTATTTTTTCTGATTTTCAAACTGATTGGTGATGGCGTTGGATCCGATCTTGGACGTACAATCCCATTTTCAGCTTTAAATTGTGGACGTTTTAAAGAGGGATTTAATTTTTTTTCTTACTCTTATGTTATTGTTGTAGGTTTTCAGCTATTTTCGGTTTTGTAGGTTTTCCCGACTTGGCCCGACTCATCCCGAAACTAGCCCGAACTCAAAGGTTAGAAACTGGCCGAACTTGCCCGATTGCTGACCGAGGCGAGTTCGGGCTGGACATGTTGGCCCGGTGACCAGGCCGAGCCACGTTCGGGCTGGGTGTGACTGGTGACCAGGCTGGGCCGAGTTGAGCCCAGTTCGACTCGGATCGACTCGTGTACACCCCTAGGTGCAGTAGACAAAGTGACGGGGTTGCAGTACAAAGTGACGGGGTTCAGTAGACAAAGTGGCGGGGTTGCAGTACAAAGTGATGGGGTTCACTGGACAAAGTGACGAGGTTGCAGCACAAAGTGACGGGGAGCAGTAGACAAAGTAATGAGGTTGTAGCACAAAGTGACGGAGTACAGTAGACAAAATGACGATGTTGCATACAAAGTGACGGGGTACAGTAGATAAAGTGATGATGTTGCAGTACAAAGTGACGGAGTTTAGTAGACAAAGTAATGGGGTTGCAGTACAAAGTGAAGGGGTTCAGTAGACAAAGCGACGGGGTTACAGCACAAAGTGACGGCGTTCATTAGACAAAGTGACGGGGTTGCAACACTAAGTAACAAGGTTCAGTAGATAAAGTGACGGGGTTCAATAGACAAAGTGACGAGGTTTGGATTGGATTGAGTCGTAATAAATGGTGGGGGTGACTCTCTCCACTATTTTCTGTGGTGGGGTCCACTCGAGTTTTGGATCTGATTCATTCTTTGGCTCATGCCTTAAAATGATCTCTCCAAATGGATGGACGGTCTGGATATAAAACATACATCATAGTGGGACCCATATAAATAGGTGACATCACTTCAGTAGCGAGTCTCACTACCCAATGTGGTACTGAATCCCAAATGGAAATGAAAGCGGATTGGCTACTCCCCCCACCACCAGCCCGGTAGTGGTGGTGGTCGGTACTCTGTGGGCCCCACCATGATGTATGTGTTTCATCCATTCTGTTAATCTATTTTTACATATAATTTTAAGTGTTGACCTAAAAAATGAGAGGGATATAAATCTCATATGGACCACACCACAGGAAAACATTGGTGATTGGATATCCATCATTAAAGTCCTCATAAGGCCCATCGTACTGTTTATTTGACATCCAATCTGTTGGTTTGGTCATAAAGACCCAGATGAAGGGAAAAGCTTGATCCAAAACTTTTATAGCCCCCAAAAAGTTTTTAATGGTCAACGTTCATTCAACACTATTTCATGTAATGTGGTCTAGTTGAGATTGGGTTATACCTCATTTTTGGTCTTAGATCATAAAATGATCTAGAAAAATAAATGGACGGCATGGATGAAACACATACATCATGGTGGGCCCACATAGCACCGAGTGGCAGGGGAGTAGCCAGTCCGTTTCCAATGGAAACCGTGGACGCGGATTCACCGGGGAAAGCCTTTTGCATGAAGTTCCAGCACTGGGATGTATGGTGGGGTCCACCATGATGTTTATAAGAATTCTAATCAATTCATCCATTTTTAGATCTCATTTTAAGACATGTAACCAAAAATTAAGATAATAAAAAACTCAATTGGGCCATACAAGATGAAACTGTGGAGAAAGAAATTCCTACAGTTGATGCCTTTCTAGGCATCTTGATGTTTATATGCCATCCAGACTGTTTATAAGGTCATTTTTACTAAGATGAAGTGAAAACACCAAAATATTAGACCGATGCAAAACTTTTGTGGCCATATAAATATTTCAACGGTGGACACTAAATCCCCATTGTTTCCTCTCGTGTGGCCCATTTGAGTTTTGTATACACCTTAGTTTTGGTATTATGTCCTAAAATGATATCTAAAAATGGATGAACGGGTTGGATTTATCACAAACATCACAGTGGGCCCATCCGAAATCCTTGCGGAGGATCTTATTGCAAAAGTCTTTGGCCGGAAATCCGCATCTCTAACGTGAAATCAGATTGTGTACGAGTCTTATCGTACTGAGTAAACTTTGTTGGGCCCACTGTGAATTCTTATGGTTTATCCACACCGTCCATCTATTTTTTCAAGTCATTTTAGGGATTGAGCCTAAACCTGAATTATATCAAAAGCTAAGTAGACCATACCAAAGGAAACAGTGGAAGTAT